>NW_028274809.1:66519821-66822410 GCF_037043125.1 Eumetopias jubatus | reverse complement strand
TTCATTACTGTTTTCATACTTTTCTCATGACTAATATGTCATTATCTTTTGAATAACATAGACCTCTAGCTTTTGAAATCTATGTCATTATTTTTCCTTCCAATCTCATTAACTTTTACTGACTTCCCAATTCTCAGTAATACTTTAAGCTTTCAACCCTTAAATCTGTTACTGTTTGGTTCACATCACCTTGCATATGTCATTGCACAAATAATCAAAACTAGTATTTAGCCAGCACTTATTATTCTAGTAGTAGGGTGTGCTTCATCAAAATGAATGTAAAAAATGGGGCACCTGGGTGGCTCAGTTGGTTAAGCATCTGCCTTCGGCTCAGGTCATGATCCTGGGGTTCTGGGATAGAGCCCCGCATCAGGCTCCCTGCTCAGCAGGGAGCTGGCTTCTCCCTCTCCAACCCCACTCATGCTCTCTCTCACTATCTCTCTCTCTCAAATAAATAAATAAAATCCTAAAAAAAAAAAAAATAATGTAAAAACACTTAGGAAAACATGTGCCAGCCTTTTCGTCTGGAGGCAGGAAATGACTTTATGATCATTACAGTGGTCACGAAAGACATTATAACGTCTTCATTCCCACTAAGATAAAAGATCAACAAATATTTTTTAATAGAAATTTAACTGCACTGTAAGGATCACAGTGTCACCTATAAGGCAATATAATAATGTTGCCTTGGAAATCATCTCTACATGGTTCCCATAGTAATGAAGTTCTGAGGATATCATTTTTACCCCTATATGCTTGTTAGTGTACATTTCCTTGGCTTACAGGAAAGCTCCATGAGGGTGAAGGTGCTAATTGCTTTTTACACTGCTCTCTCTCCAGCATTTTGAACAGTGCCTGGAGAGAACCTGCGGGCCTGTCCCCTGGCTCACACTGAGGAACCACTGTCCTCTATAGCAGAAAGAAGCTACAGGAACACCATTGCCCAAAGCAAACCAAGCATGGGCTCTCCTCTAATTTTCTTGGGTTTCCTAAGTCCAGGTGTTCTGCTCCAACTAATGGGAGATGGTACAGGGGTAACCCACTAATTGGCTGGTGACAGTTTTCCTTCCAGGTAAAAAATTTTTTAAATGTAAATTTTCTTGCAAATCATAGGTTTTGAATATTTTTAAGTGAATGAATAAATGGGAATGAGTGTGGTTTTTCTATTGTATATAATTTTTTAGGGTTTTCTATATATAGTATCATGTCCTCTGCAAAAAGTGAAAAATTTACTTCTTCCTTATAAATTTGGATGCCTTTTATTTCCTTTTCTTGTCTAATTGCTGTGGCTAGGATTCCCAGTACTACTTTGAGTAAAAGTGGTGAGAGTGGACATCCTTGTCTTGTTCCTGGTCTTAGAGGAAAAACTCTCAGTTTTTTTACCTTTGAGTATGGTATTAGCTGTGGCTTTTTCATATATGGCCCTTATTATGTTAAGGTATGTTCCCTCTACAACTACTTTGTTGAGAATTTTATCATGAATGCATGTTGTACTTTGTCAAATGCTTTTTCTGTGTCAATTGAGATGATCATATGGGTTTTTTTTACTTTCACTTGTTAAAGTAATATATCATGTTAATTGATTTGTGAATATTGAACCACCCAGTAATAAATCCCACTTGATCGTGAATGATTTTTTTAATGTATTGTTGGATTCAGTTTGCTAATATTTTTTTGAGGATTTTTGGCATCTATCTTCATCAGCAATATTGGCCTACAATTTTCTTTTTTTGTGGTGTCTTTATCTGGTTTTGGTATCAGGGGAATGCTGTCCTCAATGACTGAATATGGAAGTTTTCCTTCCTCTTCTATTTTTTGGAATAGTTTGAGAATAGATAGTAACTCTTTTTTAATTGTTTGATAGAATTCCCCTGTGAAGCCATTTGGTCCTGAACTTTTGTTTGTTGTGAATTTTTGATTACTGATTCAATTTAATTGCTAGTAATCAGTCTGTTCAAATTTTCTATTTCTTCCTGATTCAGTTTTAGGAGGTTATGTGTTTCTAGGAATTTATCCATTTCTTCTAGGTTATCCAATTTGTTGGCATATAATGTTTCATAATATTCTCTTATGATTGTTTGTATTTCTTTGGTGTTGGTTGTTATTTCTCCTCCTTCATTTCTGATTTTATTTATATGAGTCCTCTCACTTTTTTTCTTTATGAGTGTGGTTATAGGTTTATCAATTTTATTGATCTTTTCAAAGAACCAACTCTTGTTTCATTGCTCTATTCTCTTGTAGGTTTTTTGGTTTGTTTGTTTTATTTTTGTCTTTATTTCATTTATTTCTACTCTAATCTCTATTATTTCCTTCCTTCTACTGGCTTTCAGCTTTGTTTATTTTTATTTTTCTAGTTCCTTTAGGGGTAAAGTTAGATTGTTTGTGGTTTTTGTTTTTGTTTTGTTTTGTTTTTTGCTTCTTGAGGTAGGACTATATTGCTATAATTTTCCCTCTTAGAACAGCTTTTGCTGCATTCTGAAGATTTTGAACCATTGTGTTTTCATTTTCATCTGCCTCCATGTATTTTTGGATTTCTTGGTTGGTCCATTTATTGTTTAATATCATGTTATTTAACCTCCATGTATTTGTGTTCTTTCCATATTTTCTTATGATTCATTTCTAGTTTCATACCATTGTGGTCAGAAAGATGTATGATATGATTTCAGTCTTTTTGAATTTATTGATACTTGATTTGTGCCCTAACATGTGATCTACTTGAGAGAATGTTCTGTGTGCCCTCAAAAAGAAGATGTATTTTGCTACTTTTGGATGGAATGTTCTGAATATATTTGTTAGATCCATCTGGTCCAATGTGTCATTCAAAGCCACTGTTTTCTTGTTGACCTTCTGTCTGGATGATCTATCCATTGATGTAAGTGGGGTGTTAAAGTCCTCTACTGTTATTGTATTACTGTCAATTTCTTCCTTTATGTCTGTTGATAATTGCTTTATGTATTTAGGTGCTCCCAACTTGGGTGCATAAATATTTACAATTGTTATATCCTCTTGTTGGATTATTCCCTTTATGATTATGTAGTGTCCTTCTTTGTCTCTCGGTGTAGTCTGTACTTTAAAGTCTATTTTAGGGACACCTGGGTGGCTCATTTGGTTAAGCATCTGCCTTCAGCTCAGGTCATGATCCCAAGGTCCTTGGATGGAGTTCCACATTGGGCTCCTTGCTCAACGGGGAGCCTGCTTCTCCCTCTGCCTGCCACCGCCCCTGCCCCCACTTGTGCTCTCTCTCTATCTCTCTCAGACATAAATAAAATAAAATCTTTTAAAAAAAATAAGTCTATTTGGTCTGATATAAGTATTCCTGTATAATTTGACTCTTTGAGGGGTATTGATATATATATATGTGTGTATATATGTGTGTGTGTGTGTGTGTGTGTATACAAAAATATATATACAAAAAAGATTTATATATACAGAAAAAGATATATACACACACACAATATGTATCTTTTTTGTCTATATACAAAAAGTTCTCCTTCTCATATAATCCACAACCTCATTCATGATTTAGGAGGAAAAGAAAGAATCAACTCTATGGTCTCCCCACAAATATTTTCACCCTGCTTTAAAAAGCAAGTAAGTTCCCAGATGTTGGAAACTTTTAGACATCCGTCATAAAAATACTGTATTTGATACAATGCACCAATGCATTTTTACAGTTAGGCATCTTCAGATCCTGGTGATGCAGCAGCTTGCATTTTGAACACATGCCTGTTATGCCCAGATCTTAGTTTCTTCCACTGAGTAGAGAAACAGCACCTGCCATTAATGCTAAGTCAACAGGCTAAGTGTTCCTTGAAGAAAAAGGCTGTGACTAAATTGAAGTGTTAGCAGAGAGGAAAGGGATGTAGAAAACAGCTTTTCAGCCTAGGAGAGTAAGTAAGGAAAACTTAGTGGCAGAGGAAGAAGGTCAGATCTGTGTGTCCTCATCTCCCCACTTCAAAGGTGGAAATTCCAGAAGTAGAATGTATTAGAAACACTCAGATAAGTACAGGATAACCTGAGAACAGTAAAGATGTGACCTATATCCTGAGGCCTCTAGTAAGAGCCAGCTTGGTGACATCCAATGTGGTGCAGTGGTGAAAAGGATTGGAGAGATGAGCGAGCTCAACACAGTGCTCCTGCCCTCATGCATATTCCTTAGCCAGAACTTTTAGAAGGTGTTAAGGGAGCTAGGGGCCTAATATAGGCTGGCCTGGGGTCAGGACAAAGAGCATTAGTGTATGAGGATGATCAAATGTAGTAAGCATCAGTTGCATCATAGTGGTAACAAGTACAGGGATCCTCCAGGCCCAGCAAGATCCAGAAGATAATACATGTGGATCTCTGGAGCCATTATCACTTTCCTCCATGAGTTCACATAAGCCCCTATATGCCCAGAGGCCACGTTATAGAGATAGGAATCTGAAAAACTGAACATGTACTTGAAAGAGACTGAATCATTTAAAAGACACAGGGGGCAGTAAGATTACTTCATCAACCCCCTGCCATGTCACTCACAGGGGTATCTCATGAGGATGAGGATGATTCAGCCAAAACTTCCATTAAGCACACAGAGGCATCGAACGTAATGTGCTTATTCGTGACAGGGCAGAGAAAGGGATGATCAACCACTGCTTGATTCAGTCTTGAAAGAGAAAAAAGAGTGAGGAAGTTCATACCCAATCCTCTGATTCTGTGCAACTGTTTCCATCCTCACCCTCTTTTTTTAACTGTTCTCTTTCAACTTGACAATTTGGCTGGCTGTAGATAGGGAGTGGTGTGGTTGAGAACACAGAGATGGCTATCTTTGATGTCTTTGATCATAGAAGTTTTTTCAGTTAAGAAACACTCCAGCAGCTGCCTGCTCTTTACCAAAAACCCAAACCACAAAACCAAAATGCCACATTTCATCAAATGTGTGAATCATTCCTTTTTTCCTTTTTATTCTAAACTCCTTCTAAAAAAATTAAAAAAAAAATAAACTCAACTCCTTTTAAAGTTAGTTATTGCTCTCTTGTATTGCTTTTCTTCCTTTTTTTTTTTTTTTTTTTTAACATGGTACCTGTAAGAACCTGACTGGAGCAAAAAAAAAAAAAAGGGGGGGGAGATGCATTATATTTAATTCTAATTAGCTAGGCAAAAAATAAAGAAACAGATGATCTGTACATTAAACCATTAAAACCTAATTAACACTTATAGCCCAGTATACCCTAAAACTGCATGATATGTTCACCAGTATAGACCATACATGGAGCTATGAAATAAACTCAGTATATTCAAGAGCAATAAAATCATACTGGGTATATTCTCTAAATGTAATGGAATAAAACTAGAAATTAGTAACAATAAGATATTGAGAGAAAATCTTAAATACTTTGAAATTAACACATTTCTAAATTGTTCATGGGTGAAAAGAGAAATCACAAGGGCAATTAGGAAATATTTCAAACTTTATGTTAATTAAAGTACATCATATGAGAAATTGTTTGCAGCTAATGCAGTGCTCACAGGAAATTAATATTGTTACCAACAGCTGGATAATGGAGGGTGACTAGTTTTGATCAGAGTTTTTTCAAAGGTTAGCTGGCTTCTCTAATTTAGAGAAAAATGTAGGTAGAAATGTAAGCAAATCTTGAGAATATGTGTATAAAGAGGGATTTTTAAAGTAAATGCTAGGGGGGGCACCTGGGTGACTCAGGTCATGATCCCAGGGTCCTGGGATCGAGTCCCACATCAGGCTCCCTGCTCAGCGGGGAGCCTGCTTCTCCCTCTCTCACTCCCCCTGCTTGTGTTCCCTCTCTCACTGTGTCTCTCTCTGTCAAATAAATTAAAAAAAATCTTAAAAAAAAATAAATGCTAGGATTTTTAAAATAAATGTGTTGTAACAATAATCTGAAATAAATTCTTCAGTGTTTAAGTATCTCTGAAATTTTCCTGTAAGTCAGTGAAAAAAAGGTGATATCATACTCCATTGTTTGTTTTTTGTGAGCATTTAATGGAATAACATCTAATGCGTAAAGCAACATCAAATATACAACATACAAAAGAGAAAATCTTATCTATTTACACAGCACATAGCTTATTGTTGTTTAGTACAAACATCTCCATATAGCTAGTACTATTTACACACTGAGTTCACAGCACAAATCAAAACACGGTATTATGCAGTATTATACAGATACACACAAAATGGAAATTCATTGGTTTAGACACTGGATTGAATTGAATGGAGAAGTGGATGGATTTTTCTGGGTTTAATAATTAGTAAATACTGGTGATTTTTATAAATATATGAAACTTTCAGGGCTTTTAGGGTGCTTGAAGTATTTTTCTTTGTGCTTTCTAATATTTGAGTTCATAGATTATTAGTGGATAAGTATCACTTGTTAAGAAAAGAGGTGATTTGGACTCGTGCACAGGGCTTTTAATGTACTTCATTAGCTAAATTACAATCAGAATGTCCTTTTTCAGTATTTAATATTGATATTGTACCCCTTCTATAAGCCAGATCAAAATTGTACCTCCATCTGATAGCCTTCCTTAAAAAAATCCACTCACCATCCCCAAATATATGAGCTCTTGCCTTCCTGTTAGTTGCATGGTCTCTTAGTTTATTATGTGTGGTTCTGTCTTTATTTGTTCTTCCCTTATTCCTTTTTGATATATGCTTACCCATAATGTCAGGCACCCAACATACCTATCAGAGTAATTTGTACATAGTAGGTGTTAACAATAGTTGGGAATGAGTGACAAATATAATAACAGCAATTACTAACATATACCACTTTTTCTTGTAAGAAAAGGACCCAAGAAATGGAGGTGACAGACTTTCAATAGTTTATTCTTATCAACCCTAAGAAGAGGTTGAGTTTTGTGGCTGTAGTGTTCCATGAGAGCAGCTGTCCCCACGACTCCTGGATACTACCTTGAGAAATGCTAGAGCTTGCCTGATGTATGATATAATGCAGGGCTTAACAAATGCAAGCTAAGAATGGTTTATACATTTTGTCATGGTTGAAAAATAGCAAAAGTAAAGTAATGTGAGACGTGAAAATTATATGAAATTTAAAATGTAGTGTTCATAAAGTGAGATTTTTTTTTAGAGCACAGCTCCACTCATTTGCTTGCGTATTTTCTGTGGTTGTGTTCATGAGACAACAGAATCAAGTAGCTGCTGTGCTGGAAACTCTATGACTCGAAAAGCCTAAAAAACGTTCAACTTCTATCCCTTTACAGAAAAGTTTGCCAATCCCTGATATAGTGAATTATCACATCAACATGAAACATCAAATTTTCTCTTTTAACATTTATATTGTGTAAATCTGGAAAAAACAATCTCATAGGCACAGTGGTTTAGAATATACTTTCCTGGAAGAGAAAATGATCAAATCCAATGCCACACGTTCTTTTACTAGGCTACAGATTCTACATCACATGGATCAGTTTGTTTCATGATCTCTAACTTCATAGTGAATTCTTGGCAGTAGTCATAAAAATGTAGGGTAAAAATCTGTAGGTGGATTTGTAGAATTTCCCCAGCATTGTTTGAGTAATAATTTACTATTGACTGTCCTACTGAGAAGAATAAATAGCATCATGTTTGAAAACAAATATGACACCTTTTTTGTAGAACCTCTTACCGTGTGGGCTCTCAATAAATACGGGCATTTCAAACCTTTTAAAAGGCCTAAGAAAATAATACAACAGTATTTGTTCTATTCTAATGTAGGGCATGTTGTGCTCTGTGGATGATGTGGAGGGATAATACAATTGTGAATTAAAAATGAGAGACAAACAGGAAAAGAAGAGAACAAAGGACTACCAAATAGGAGTTCTGAGAGGCAACATTTCTTTCTTTTAACAAAGAAGCTATTTCAGAACAGATGTTGTTATTACCTGGATGGTTTTTCTAAAGGAAATAATGATTTGGTGTGACAGAATAGCAAGAACTCAAAGAAAAAGAAAATGGAGTGTAGCCTTTAACTGCTTTTTCTCTTTTAACATCTTTTGTGGGGTTTGCAGAAGAGGCTAGAGTTCAAATCAGCATCTTCCATGTGTTTGACAGAAGTTTAAGAACAATGTGAAACATGTAAATATCTCCCATACTAACATTTTTTAATGACTCCAAGTAACCTGAAATTGTCATTTGTAGATACAAAGTATCGAGTCTGAAATCATGAAGTAGTGATTTATTAGTAACACCCAGAACATTTCTATGTGGAATTGCCAATTCCCACATTGTCCATAATATGTTCTTTTTCATAAGAGAAACATTGATCAAATCCATATGAAATAGTTATAAGTGACACCCCAATAGAGGATCTTTTCCATTCTGATATTGTTAGTTATTAATAAATTAACCTCATTCGGTATATCATCAACATGCAGCTTCTCCTTTCCCCTCTTTCTTCTTTGCAGACTGCTCTAAACTATAGGCTAGAAAGAAGGCAAGAGCTCTAAGAGCCTTGTGAAAAGTATTACCTGGTAGACAGAATCCTAAAATGCTGCTACCTCCCCAACTTTCAAGGTTTCTCTCTTAATCCTCAGGACTGTGAATATGATGAGCCATGTGATTATGCTGTTACACCACAAATGGGATTTTGCAGAGGTAATTAAGGTTACTAATCAGTTGACCTAAAATAAAGAGACTATCTAGTTGGACCTAATGGAATCACAGGTGCTCTTTAAAAGCAAAAAGTTTTCTCCAGCTGGTAGTGGAAAGGAAAGCCAGGGATAAAGTGTGAGAAGGATTCAATTCATGGTTGCTATTTCAAGATGGAGGGGGCGAGGTGAGAAGGAATACAGGCAGCCTCTAGGAGCAGACAGTGGGCCCTGGCTGACAGCCAACAAGAAGACCTCAGACAGAGATACATTCATTAGATTACTCCTTTCTGCACACGGATGCCACCAAGTATATATCGTTAAAGTCGCCTCTCCCACTGCCGCCATATCTAAGTCAGAGTCTTCCAAAGAACCTGAACTGCTGTGGAAGCTCTTCATCAGAGGTTTGAGCTTTGAAACAACCGATGAGGGTCTGAGAAGCCATTTTGAGCAATGGGGAAGGCTTATAGACTGTGTGGTAATGAGAGACCCAAACACCAAGTGCTCCAGAGGCTTTGGGTTTGTCACGTATGCCACTGTGGAGGAGGTGGATGCAGCCATGAACGCAAGGCCACACAAGGTGGATGGAAGAGTTGTGGAACTAAAGAGGGCTGTCTCACAAGAATATTCTTAAAGACCTGGTGCCCACTTAACTGTGAAAAAGATTTTTGTTGGTGTCATGAAAGAAGACACTGAAGAATGTCATCTAAGAGATTATTTTGAACAGTATGGGGAAAACTGAAGTGATTGAGATCATGACTGACCGGGGCAATGACAAAAAGAGAGGTTTTGCTTTTGTAACATTTGATGCCCAGGACTCTGTAGACAAGATTGTCATTCAAAAATCCCAAACTGTGAATGGCCACAACTGTGAAGCAAGGAAAGCCCTATCTGAGCAAGAGATGGTTAGTACTTCAGCCAGCCAAAGAGGTCATGGAGGTGGTTTTGGTGAGAATGACAGTTTTAGTTGTGGAGGGAATTTCAGTGGGTGAAGTGGCTTTGGTGGTGGACATGGTGGCCGTGGGGATGGCTATGACGGACTTGGTCATGATGGAAGCAACTTTGGAGGTGGCGGAAGCTATAATGGTCATTAAAACAATCAATCCTCAAATTTTGGACCCGTGAAAGGAGGAAATTTTGGAGGCAGAAGCTCCAAAGTGGTGGAGGCCAATATGTTGCCAAACCATGAAACCAAGCTGACTATGGCAGTTCCAGCAGCAGCGGTAGCTGTGGAAGGGGCAGAAGGTTTTAATTACTGCCAGGAAACAAAGCTTAGCAGGAGAGGAGAGCCAGAGAAGTGACGGGGAAGCTACAGGTTACAACAGAACTCAGCCAAGCATAGTGGTGGCAGGGCCTAGCTGCTACAAAGAAGACATGTTTTAGACAATACTCATGTCTTTGGGCAAAAAACTCAAGGACTGTATTTGTGACTAATTGTATAACAGGTTATTTTAGTTTCTGTTCTGTGGAAAGTGTAAAGCATCCCAACAAAGCGTTTTAATCTAGATTTTTTTTTTCTTTTTGCACCCATGCTGTTGATTGTTAAATGTAAGTCTGATCATGATGCTGAATAAATGTGTCTTTTTTTAAAATGTGCTGTGTAAAGTTAATCTACTCTGAAGCCATCTTGGTAAGCTACCCTAACGTGTGCTCGCTTCGGCAGCACATACACTAAAATTGGAACAGTAAACTACCCTAACAGTGTGAAGTTAGAATTCCTTCAAGGTGATGCCCCGTTCCATTCCAAATTTATTTGCAACCTGCTTGGGCACAGAAGCCAATGTCTCCACAAACCTTGGTGTAGTTGAACTGACAGTTAATGGGTTGTGATGGAGTTCACCATTAAAAGGGTCACCCAAGCAAAGTCCTAGAGTTTATTTGGTTATTAATATGATTGTTGGCACATCCTATGCAATATCTGTAAATTGAATTATGGTATCAGTTAAAATTATAGATGGGATTAAAACTCGTGTATCATCCATTATCATGTGTAATCAATAAATGATTTAATATTCTCTTAAAAAAAAAAAAGAAGAAGAAGACCTCAGACCTACCGCTACATGGAACTACATTCTGTCAACAGCCTACATGAGCTTGGAAGTGGGATGCTTTCCTAGAGCCTCCAGTTAAGAGCCCATCCCAGCCAAACCTTGACCTCAGAATTGTGAGACCCTGACCATTGAACCCAATGGAGCCCAACAGGACTTTTGATCTATAGAACTGTAAGATAATAAGTGGAAGTTGTTTTAAGCTGCTATACTTGGGTATAGTAGTACTAGTAATGGAAAACAAATTCAGACTGTACCATATACTCTTAACTATTGATATTTCTTTTTTTAAAGATTTTATTTATTCATGAGAGACAGAGAGAGAGAGAGAGAGGCAGAGGCAGAGGCAGAGGGAGAAGCAGGCTCCCCGTGGAGCAGGGAACCCGTTACAGGACTCAATCCCAGGACTCCGGGATCATGACTTGAGCTGAAGGCAGACGCTTAACTGACTGAGCCACCCAGGTGCCCAACTACTGATATTTCTTATATATATATGTATATATATATATATATATATATTTAGTTTTATTTATTTATTTTGAGAGAGGGAGACAGGGAGTGGGAGGAAGGGTAAAGGCAGAGGGAGAGAGAAAATCTCAAGCAGACTCCACACTGAAAGCAGAGCCTGACATGGGGCTGGATCTCATGACCCTGAGATCATTACTTGAGGTGAAATCAAGAGCCAAATGCTTAACCAACTGAGCCACCCAGGCACCCTTTAACTATCTTGATATTTCAAGATATACACTTATGGGTATAAGATATGAATCTAAAAATGTCACTACTTAGACAACTGTCAGACACTAAAAGACCAAGTCAGGATTATTAATACTCTTTTTAGTCCTGAAGAGGACCTCTCATGAAAGCAGGACTGTTGAACTAATTTCTAATATTCAAATAGGAGTGAAATCTAATTTTGATAATATTCTTAGTGCTCTTTTTTCTGATTGAGTAGAAGAGAAAACCTTTTTTCTTTTCTTGATCTCTCCCTAGCCCTCAATTTAGTAGACTCTGCTTTTGCAAATTGAAATAAAACGTTTTCTAAATGGTAATTTATTCTCCGTGAGGCTTCAGAATTCAGGAACAAATACTTTCCTGAGCCTTTTAGCTTTTTTTATCGCAATGTTAATTAACTGTACCAGTTTAGTACCAGAATCCGTCCTCCTTTTTACCAGGACACAATTAGATAAGTTGATTATGCAACCAAGACCATACCTGGAAGTATCATACTGTATGAGAATAAATCTCATTTCATCAGTTCTGACAAGCTCACCATGAAGGAATGAAGGTTGTACTTCACAGGTGAAACCAATGCCCATAAAACAGTCCCAGAAAATTGGTCTGATATGTGTTCCAGAGCTTACAGCCTGTAAATAACGTCACTCCTTGGCAGCCCAGAAATCTCATTGTATTTTCAGGACCTCGAGGAGAGAAGAATCTACCCAAATTTATAGATTCTCCTGGTAAACTCTGTTGAGATGAATTTCTTGGTCTCAGAATAAAACAGCCATTAAGAACAATTCAAAAACTATATCTGGAATAATAGAGGTTATTGAAAATGCAATCTGAGATTCTTTATGAAATTTACACAGAACTTAATTTCCTGGCATGGGTAGTTGTTCAACACTATATGGCTCTAGATGAGCTCACCTCAGCAAGGAGGCTTTTGCGGTTAATTAACACCTTCTACTACACCCACGTGTCAAGATAAAATGAGACCAGCCTTCTCTTGTCTTCAAGAATAATCTTCGGGGATTATTTGTTTGGTGTTTGTTTGTATATTTGTGAGCCCAAGTGAATTGGAAAATATTTTATGCCCACTGGAGAGAACACATTTTTTTATCGGTTCTAGTAATTTTGGGTATTTCTGCCACTGGAACCAGATTTAACATCCTGCTTCCCTATGTAATAGCTAAATAAAGTTTTGGTACATGTTGACTCTACATTTGTGTTAGAGTAATGTTTTCAGCTTTTTCAAAATGACACATTATCAAAAATATAATTAAATCCACTTTAGGTTTCATACCTAACTTCATAATTTTATTGTGATTGATGATTTTTAACATTGGAATTTTACTGACATAAAGTTTGCTTAACTTTTCTTTTTAAACCGTTAACTTTTAAAATCTTCAAGGAAACACTGTTGTAACTTAATAATTACCTTGCTCTTGGTTCTGGAAATTTCTGTGATGTTAAATGAGAGTAAAAGATTATATTTCTCTAAATCAACTGGTGATTATAGATTATCACTGTCTTTGAACCTAAAAATCATATCTGTTTCTTGGTAATTTATTGTTTCCTTGCTTGTCTTAAGTTTGCAATAGTTTTTCCAATCAGTAAATTCATTGATAACTTTGATATTTACATTCACTTATAGTCATTTTTATGTTAAAGAAACCTGAGAGATCATGCTTATAGGAAGTATGATGTGCTACTATTTAAGAGCAACTGTAATTGGGTAAATGAGAGCTGGCCCTAGAGAAAGAGGAGTAAATATCAATGGTTGAGTATAGAATGTGATCATTAGGAGAACTAGATAGTGATATTAGCGGTAAATTTTTTTTTAACTTTTCACACTATTTTTAGTAAATTGCACATGGGAAAAACAATAAAATATGTATATTTCTTGCTTTATTTTTAGTTTTCTTACAGAATGTCTTTCGTTTTGATGTACACATTAAAACCAGTAACGGTATTTTAAATGACTTGAATACCTAGATTAAATTGTATTTTGTTAAATGATATGTCAATTATTCTTACCTGTCTTATCCGGGAGAGAGATTTTATAAGATGGATAGAATTGTTGGTCTTGATTAGTCAATAAGTCTTCATGACCATCAGTTTTCCCCAGTAAGTCTTAGACACCGATCTATAATTTAAGCAATTACTATGGAATTAGCTTGATTGCTTAACCAAGAAAGTCTTTTAGCCAGTTACTAACAAACAAAAACAACAGGATATAACTCCTTATTTTTATTTCAGAAGTATCAATTAAATTCAGCAAATGACAGGTTAAATTCTTTTATTACATGATCAATGCTAAAGCTGAGACACTGTTACAGATGACATTGAACTAGTATTTCCCAGATAAACATAGAGTTAAAGTAAGAAGTTTCCTGTAAATAAAAACAAGGTATTTTACATTGTTTTCAAAGAAAATATTTTCATTCAGAAGTATTACATTTACTAAGGGATATCCTGATTTATACTTTTTACCTGAAGTCACATGACTATATATTTGGTGGGTGTTTCACTTGGAAACATTTTAGGGTGTCATTTCCTAGTTTGGATATTGGTTGACTACATGATGAATATGGTGGAAATGATGAATATGGAGGAAAGTGCGTCCTGAATTTCCTTGGAACCATGGGAGAAGAAAGTTGACTAAACTCTGTAGATATCTTTTTTCTACATACATATTTTTGTATTTGAGGCACTCCTACTTATGTCGAGAACCAACATTTCCATTGTTATAAACGCTTATTTTTCCCGTCTGAGTAAGTTTTCTCAGAAGGGTGGACTAAAGAGCCTAGACAGGGTTGAAATTCTGTCCTGTCCAATAATGGTCAGTGTGAAGGAACAAGTGAGAAACTGATTAGGTTGGTTTCAGACTGGCCATAGTATTTTAATTCAGGACTGGTTAGGGAGGCAAGGGATGATGTATTTGCTGTGGTTGTAGGGTAGAAAATTCATTATTATACAGACATACAAAGAATGTGTGTGGCTTTTTATTTACCTATAACTGATAAAATGGTCCCGAGCCCTCAATTTATTCTCAGGAGTAACTGTGGTAGGGATCAAAACTTCAGTTTACCATTCAATGTATACATCATTTTCTCTCAGTTTACATAATTCCTTTCTAGTTAAAAACAATTTGATTAGGTAAACATTTAGTCAATTAAATAACCCGCTCTTTCTCGGGACTATTTGTCCTGTGCCTGCCCCCTTCATAAGAGGGAATCTATCTAGATGAGGGGAAAGTTTAAGACCCATCAGATGGGTGGAGTGCCTCATGATGGTTTTTGTGTTGGTCTAACTCTTGGATTTACAGTGGTTGATACTGATAACCACTGACTTGTGCTCAATCTGGTCCAGTCCATGAGGATCTTGTTAGTGTTCATCATTGAAATCTATGGCTAAGAAATTATGGTTTGTCTAACCTGACTAAATCAGAACCTAATTGTTTCCCCTCAATTATGTACTATCTTGATTCTAGATGGCACTACAGATCCCCTATTTCTTCTGGGTGTGTCTCCCACACCCATGTGTGAGTCTCCCACATGCTCTCTGGTTGCTCTGGTCTGCCTGCACTGAAGTTTTTTTTATTCTAGGAGTGCTTTGATTTCCTCATTGTAACCACTTTTTAAACCACTTCCCTCCAGTGCCTGAGCACTGTTCTACAACTCTACTCTCCCTGCCCCAGTAT
The DNA here is from genome assembly GCF_037043125.1 of Eumetopias jubatus. NCBI lineage: Eukaryota > Metazoa > Chordata > Mammalia > Carnivora > Otariidae > Eumetopias > Eumetopias jubatus. The sequence goes on along the minus strand of NW_028274809.1, from coordinate 66,807,338 downwards.
CAGTGTGAAGATGGTCTCAGGGTACGCAGTGGGAGATGGGCCAAAGCTCCTGCTTCTGGCTTTCCTTTCAACCTAATTAATATCCCACTCCCTGTGATGTTAACATGAGAGAAAACACACATCCAACGGGTTGTTTTCTCTGCCTCTCTTCCTTCCCAATATCACCTTTCCTGGAAGAGAAAGGCTTTCTGCTCCTTCCTTTCTGAAAGAAATTTGCTGATGCCAGATCATAGATTCCCTCTTCCCTGTGGTATATAATAAAATCTTGACAGCCAGTTTGCACAACCTTGTTCTTAATATATTAATGGGAGCTGAAGAAATTTGGAAAATATTTTGCTTCTTAACAAATTTTGATACTCAAGCCTATTGACTAGCTGAAAAATTACACTTTGGTTTTCAAAAGCTGAATGTTTTCTTGTTTTTGGATTCCTACTGTAATCCTCATAACTATTCTGGAGGTGAATGGATGCCTCCAAAATCATTTGTTTATTCTTTCATACAGCAAAAAATTATTGAGCATATGTTATGTGCTCAGCACAGTTTCAGGTGCTTGTATGCTAGTGGCAGAGGTGGACAATAAATGAGAGAGATAGGGAAGGTATTAGAAAGTGATAAATGCTATGGAGAAGAATAAAGCAGAGAAAGAGAAGTAGAAGTGTTGGGTTCTCCATAGTGAGGGAAAAGTCTCATTGAGAAAGTGACTGCTGAGAAAAATCTGAAGGAACTGAAGGAGTTAGTCCTCTGATATCTGGGGGAAAATAGCAAGTTCAAAGGCTTAAGAGCAGGTAGTGTGTCTGCTTGGAACAAGAAAGTAGTAGGAGATGAGGTCAGATACATAATGAGCAGTTAGAATATATAGGGCCATTTAAGTCAGAGTTGGACTTTGATTTTTACTCAGGGTGGGTCAGGAAGCCATTGGAGTCTTTTAAGTGAGGAATGACATGATCTGAAGCAAGTTTTTAACAGTCTGTAGGAGAGTAAGCAAGAAAAGGAGACCATTGGAAGTTATTGCTGTAATACAGATGAGGGATGATGGTGTCTTAAACCAAGCCTCTGGCTGTGAAGAAGTGGCTAAATTTTGGCTATATTTTGAAATTAGAGACATCAGAATTTGATTACAAACCAGATATAGAAAGTAAGAGAAAGAAAAGAATCAAAAATGGCACTAAGAATTTGGCACTGAAAACTTGAAAAATGGAATTGTACTCAACTAAAAGTAAAATGAGCACATTTGAAGTAAGGGGGTGGGTGGATATCCGGAGCTTAATTTTGGACATGATATGTTTGAAATGTCTATTAGACATCCATGTGAAGATGCTAAGTCACTAGCAGTTCGATCTATGGGTCAGCCATCCAAGAGAGAAGTTGGGTTGGACGTGTACATTCTTTACATCATTACCATATAGTCTTTCTTACCTAAGAGTAATAGAAGCTTGCCTTACTTGAGAGGAAAGAAACAAGAACAGTAAATTGAAAGAAGTTAATGGAATGCCTGAAAACCAAACCAAAAGTTCTAATTAATCATAGATTTTAATTAGAGCTTTAAACCACTCTCCAACTAGAGATGTTGAAGTAAAAAGATTAGAGAAGGGACTTATTCAACAGTTCTTAATAATTGACAGTATTCAGATTATTTTTAAGTTTCAGTTATCTGCGTGGCTTGTTCCTTCACCTTCTTCAAATCATTGCTCAATTATTTCCCTCTTAATGAGGCAAGGCTGACCACATTATTTAGATTTCAGCCTAATTCTTTTACTATCCTCATTCCAAATCTCCTTAAACTGCTCTATTTTTTTTTTTGTTTATCAATAGCATTTGTCACTTTCTTAATATTATGTGATTTACTTATGTTTGTTCATTATTACATTGTTTAGCTTGTATATAGCTTTCAATCCTGCTGGCCTCACCTATGATTCCGGCTTTGGCAGAGGTCATCTGGTTCCCTGAGGGCTTTGACAAGCTTCAGGCGGTTGCAGCCTGACTCAGGCATGTAGTGCCTTACCTCAGACTCACATCTTAAATTCCTGTCTTAGGGCTTCTCTGACAGGGCAGACTGCCTGTAGGAAACTGCTGGGTACAAAATTAGTGTAACCTAAAGGTGGGGGGACTTGATCCTGCAGGACTATTCTTGGCCAAGGGAAGTGGGTATGTTATTCCCTCAGGCAGATGTTCCTGGATACTTTTTACAAAGTATCCCGTTGGTTATAGAACAAGAGTGGCAGTCAATTTATTGCATCCAATATTTGATTCTTCCACCATCCTTCTTTTATTCCCCCGGCCCCTAACTTTTGTCCACTGAGATCATACTTCTAAATTATCCACTTATACTTACATAAGTCTTGGTTACAGGCTTTACTTTATGAAGAATTCAGGCACATAATTTTTTTTTCCTTCTACCACTTCAGCTGCTCAAAAGTAGCTGATATATATATCCTAAGCATCCAGAAGATTGTCTGGCATCTGACAGGCTCTCAACAGATATGTACTTAATTGAATTGAAAGTAATTTGGTTCTTTAATCACTAAATCAGGTAAGGATTAGGAATTTGTGGTTTTTTAAAAAAGATTTTTATTTATCCATTTATCAGAGAGAAAGAGAGAGCACAAGCAGGGGAAGCAGCAGGCAGAGGGAGAAGAAGGCTCCCCACTGAGCAAGGAGCCCAACGTGGGACGCGATCCCAGGACCCCAGGATCATGCCCTGAGCCAAACGCAGACACCCAACCAACTGAGCCACCCAGGTGTCCCAGGAATTTGTGATTTCAATGCCAAAGTGAAACTATTGAAGTGATACATTACCTAATAGTCATTGAACTACACCATAGGAGAGTTCAAATAGGTATGACGACAGAGGGTAGGTGTTAAAGGACCTGTATTTAGGAGGCATATTGCTTGGGATGTGTGTTACCTGTTATATGTGTAAATTTGAAAAATTCTTTAACCTCTCTGTGTTGTAATTACCTCATCTCTAAAATGGGGATAATTATCTCCAGTTCAAAATGTTGTGAAGATTAAATGAGTTAATATAGAGAGAACAGGGGCACCTGGGTGGCTTAGTTGGCTTAGTGGTTGAATCTTGATTTTGATTTTGGTTCAGGTCATGATCTCAGGGTCCTGGGATTGAGCCCCGCTTTGGGCTCTGTGCTCCATGGGGAGTCTGCTTAAGGACACTCTCTCTCCCTCTCTCTCTTCCCCTCCCTCCACTTGCACACAATCTCGCTCTAAAATAAATAATCTTAAAATATATATATATGTAGAATATACATGCCATGCAGTAACATGTTGAATATATATAACATACATATTCGCAATTATTATTATTGTTGTTGCTGTTGTTACTGATTTCCACCACACATATTATGGAGACCCAGCATCAAATGAAAATAAGTGGACATCCCCAGACTTCAAGTAAATCTACCCAAAGTTTTCTTATCATTTTCTTATATTTTGCTTGTTTTTAGTTACAATTAGTATTTAATAAACATTTAAGCAATATAAAAATATATAAAGTTCCACAATATGTTCCATTACCACAGCCCTACTGAAGTTCCATTTTATTCAAGTATAGCTTCATTTGTTTGCTAATAATATCAGCCCAATTTATAAATGAATTAACCAATTCATGATAAATATTATCATCATAATAAATAATATATACTAATCTATCCTTGGGCCCCAGTGCAAGGTTCAGACAACTTATTTTGCCACTGTGAAGCTTATGGACAGAACATCAAACTAAATCTCAGAATCCTGAAATTTTATCATTTGTGAAATAGAGATTGCCATGCCTACCCCATCATGTTTGAGGGAGAATTAAATATCATAATGTTCATGAAGGTGGCTAGCACAGGCTCTGGCATGTAGTTGAAGATCAATAGCACTAATTGAAATCCGTGCTAATTGGAATAGCACTAATTAGAATCCCATCCATACCCCCTACTTCTCTGAGCTTGTTGCTGTGATTTTCTAATGAAGATTCAAACACAAAGTTTTAGCCCAACAAATGTCTCATTAGTACTTGGTGAATAGAACTGACTTTCACGAAAATAAATGTTCCAGAGATGGGTGTTAGAGATTGAAACCTTTTCGTTAACCATAACAGCACCAGTTACAGTTATTTCAGCTGCATTTCAATCTGTAATTTAATTTAGTAAGTCACAATGAGAATTACTAAAAAGCAACCTAATCTGAGTTCTTTAAATTCTTTTAACTTGGCATTATATACTGAGCAAATGGATTTATTAAGAAAGCTGCTTGTAAGGCATGATACCCTGATTCATATACTAACCTGTGATTTTTAAAGCTTAAACATAATACATGCTGAGTGTGATTTTTAAGGTAATAAAGATAAGGTAATGAATGGAACATTAGATTTTGTGTTAAAAATTAATCTCTAACTGGATGACCTTGACTTAATCTTTACTTTTTAAGTCTATAAAATATGTGGTTATGGGGATGTAAAAAGAGATTATAATAGACATCTCCTATTTTCTTGACTGGTGTTTTTGCCAAAAAAAAAAAAAAAAACCTCTACAAGGAAGGTCTTACATACAGTCAAGATATTATTACTTTAGGAGTTGGGAACCTCTGGTTAGAGGAACAAGATGGCGGAGGAGTAGGAGACCTAAATTTCGTCTGGTCCCAGGAATTCAACTAGATAGGGATCAAACCATTCTGAACACCTAAGAACTCAACAAGAGATTGAAGAAAAGAATAGCAGCAACTCTCTGAACAGAAAAGCGACCACTTTCTGGAAGGTAGGACATGTGGAGAAGTGAATCCGAGGCGATATTCGGGAGGATAGACGGCGGGGGAGGGGGCCTCCGTCAGCCGCTACCAGCAAGTGATAGAGCAGCAGAGCACAAAATCGGAACTTTTAGATGTCTGCTCCGCTGAGGGACATCGCTCCAGTGGATAAGCAGGGGGTGGAACCCTCACTGGGACAGTGTGGTCTCAGGACCCTCAGGGTCATAGATAGACCGGGGGTGCCTGAGTGTGGCAGAGCTCCCAGGGATCAGAGCTGGGAAGCCAGGTGCAGAGACGGAGCCGAGGAGTGGGCTCTCAGCTCAGGGTTGCCATAAACCATGATCCATGGCACAGTCGGGCCACTGCTCCTCCAGCAGGGACCCAACAAGCGGCAGATCCGGGGAGACTCCCCTTTCTCCCCTGGGAGAAGCGGTGTGGGAGCACATCACAGGAATCTGCTGGGTTTGGAGACTCCACACGGGGTCAGGTGCCAGAGATAGAAACACTCGGTGACAGGGCGGGTGAGCACGGAGTGCGCCGGAGACCAGGGAGACAGGAGTGATTGACTGCTTTTCTCTGGGGGCGCACTGAGGAGCGGAGCCCCGAGGTCTCGGCTCCTCCGGGACAGAGATTGGGAGGCCACCATTTTCACTCTCGTCCTTCAAAGCTGTACGGAAAGCTTGCAGGGAACAAAAGCTCCCGAGAGCAAACCCGAGCAGATTACTTAGCCTGGACCCAGCAAGGGCGGGGCAATTCCGCCTCTGGAAAAGACATCTGAGAACCACTGCGACAGACCCCTCTCCCAGATCAGCAAGAACAGCCAGCCAAGACCAATACCAATCAATGAGAATGGCAGAACTCCAGCCGTAAGGGAATACTGCACATAGAATTCATGGCTTTTTCCCCATGATTCGTTAGTCTTTCAAAGTTAATTTTTTTTTTACTTTCTTTTTTTTTTAATTTTGCTTTTTCCCTTTTTCAACCAACATCTTATCAATTCCTTGTTAAAAATATCTTTTTTTTTTCATTTTTAGAATCATATTCTATCCCTTCATAGTAGTTAACCTTATTTTTGGTGTATATATATATGTGTGTGTGTGTGTGTGTGTGTGTTGTTCTCTCTTTACAATTTTGGGATACAGTTTCTTCTAACAGACCAAAATATACCCTAAATGTCTAGTGTATGGCTTTGTTCTAGTCTCCTGCCTGATCACATTCTCTCCCCCCCTTTTTTTTAATCTTCTTTCTTTTTTCAACCAACATCTTATCAATTCCTTTTATAAAATCTTTTATAATTTTCATCTTTACAGTCATATTCCATCCCTTCATCGTCTTTACCCTTATTTTTGTACATATATAAGTTTTTCTTTCTTTAAAATTTTTGGGAGGCACTTTCTTCTAACACACCAAAATACACCCAAAATGTAGTGTGTGGCACTGATATATGCACCAGCCTGATCATATTTGATCATATTCTGTTTTTTTATTGTTTGTTTGTTTGTTTTTATCTTTTTCTTTTTTTTTTTCTTTTTTTCTTTCTTTCCTTATCTTTCCCCCTGCTTTCAGGTCTCTTCTGATTTGTTTAGTGTATATATTTCTGGGGTCATTGTTACCCTGTTAGCATTTTGTTCTCTCATTCATCTATTCTCCTCTGGACAAAATGACAAGATGGAAAAAATTACCTCAAAAAAAAAGAACAAGAGGCAGTACTGACTGCCAGGGACCTAATCAATATGGACATTAGTAAGATGTTGGAACTAGAGTTCAGAATGACGATTTTAAAGATACTACCTGGGCTTGAAAAAAGCATGGAAGATACTAGAGAAACCCTTTCTGGAGAAATAAAAGAACTAAAATCTAACCAAGTCAAAATCAAAAAGGCTATTAATGAGGTGCAATAAAAAATGGAGGCTCTAACTGCTAGGATAAATGAGGCAGAAGAGAGAATTAGTGATATAGAAGACCAAATGATGGAAAGTAAAGAAGCTGAGAAAAAGAGAGATAAACAACTACTGGATCACAAGGGCAGAATTCTAGAGATAAGGGATACCATAAGACGAAACAATATTAGAATAATTGGGATCCCAGAAGAAGAAAGAGAGAGAAGGGAAGAAGGTATATTGGAGCAAATTATAGCAGAGAACTTCCCTAATTTGGGGAAGGAAACAGGCATCAAAATCCAGGAGGCACAGAGAACCCCCCTCAAAATCAATAAAAATAGGTCAACACCCCAACATCTAATAGTAAAACTTATGAGTCTCAGAGACAAAGAGAAGATCCTGAAAGCAGCTCGGGAGAAGAGATCTATAACTTACAATGGTAGAAACATTAGATTGGCAACAGACCTATCCACAGAGACCTGGCAGGCCAGAAAGGACTGGCAGGATATATTCAGAGCACTAAATGAGAAAAATATGCAGCCAAGAATACTATATCCAGCGAGGCTGTCATTGAAAATAGAAGGAGAGATAAAAAGCTTCCAGGACAAACAAAAACTAAGGGAATTTACAAACACAAAACCAGCCCTCCAAGAAATCTTGAAAGGGGTCCTCTAAGCAAAGAGAGAGCCTAAAAGTAACATCAACCAGAAAGGAACAGAGACAATATACAGTAACAGTCACCTTAGAGGCAATACAATGGCACTAAATTCATATCTTTCAATAGTTACCCTGAATGTAAATGGGATAAATGCCCCAATCAAAAGACACAGGCTATCAGATTGGGTAAAAAGACAAGACCCATCAATATACTGTCTGCAAGAGACTCATTTTAGACCCAAAGACACCCCCAGATTGAAAGTGAGTGGGTGGAAAACCATTTACCATGCTAATGGACACCAAAAGAAAGCTGGGGTGGCAATCCTTATATCAGACAAATTAGATTTTAAACCAAAGACTATAATAAGAGGTGAGGAGGGACGCTATATCATCCTTAAAGGGTCTATCCAATAAGAAGATCTAACAATTATAATATCTATACCCCTAACCTGGGAGCAGCCAATTATATAAGCCAATTAATAACAAAAGCAAAGAAACACATCAACAACAATACAATAATAGTGGGGGACTTTAACACCCCCCTCACTGAAATGGACAGATCATCTAAGCAAAAGATCAACAAGGAAATAAAGACTTTAAATGACACATTGGACCAAATGGACTTCACAGATATATTCAGAACATTCCATCCCAAAGCAACAGAATACACATTCTTCTCTAGCGCGCCTGGAACATTCTCCAGAATAGATCACATCCTAGGTCACAAATCAGGTCTCAACTGGTACCAAAAGATTGGGATCATTCCCTTCATATTTTCAGACCACAATGCTTTGAAACTAGAACTCAATCACAAGAGGAAAGTCAGAAAGAACTCACATACATGGAGGCTAAAGAGCATCCTACTAAATAATGAATGCGTCAACCCATTAAAATTAAAGAAGAATTAAAAATTAAAGAAGAATTAAAAAAATTCATGGAAACAAATGAGAATGAAAACGCAACTGTCCAAAATCTTTGGGATGCAGCAAAGGCAGTCCTAAGAGGAAAGTATATAGCAATACAAGCCTTTCTCAAGAAACAAGAAAGGTCTCAAATACACAACCTAATCCTACACCTAAAGGAGCTGGAGAAAGAATGGCAAATAAAGCCTAAACCCAGCAGGAGAAGAGAAATAATAAAGATCAGAGCAGAAATCAATGAAATAGAAACCAAAATAACAGCAGAACAAATCAACAAAACCAGGAGATGGTTCTTTGGAAGAATTAACAAGATTGATAAACCCCTGGCCAGATTTATCAAAAAGAAAAGAGAAATGACCCAAATCAACAAAATCATGAATGAAAGAGGAGAGATCACAACCAACACCAAAGAAATACAAAAATTATAAGAACGTATTATGAGCAAATATATGGCAGCAAATTAGATAATCTGGAAGAAATGGATGGATTCCTAGAGATGTATAAACTACCAAAACTGAACCAGGAAGAAAGAGAAAACCTGAACAGACCTATAACCACTAAGGAAATTGAAGCAGTCATCAAAAATCTCCCAACAAACAAAAGCCCAGGGCCAGATGGCTTCCCAGGGGAATTCTACCAAACATTTAAAGAAGAATTAATACCTATTCTTCTGAAACTGTTCCAAAAAATAGAAATGGAAGGAAAACTTTCAAACTCATTTTATGAGGCCACCATTACGTTGATCCCAAAACCAGACAAAGACCCCATCAAAAAGGAGAATTACAGACCAATATCCTGATGAACACAGATGCAAAAATTCTCACCAAAATTCTAGTCAATAGGATCCAACAGTACATTAAAAGGATTATTCACCCAAACCAAGTGGGATTTATCCCTGGGCTGCAAAGCTGGTTCAACATCTGCAAATCAATCAGCGTGATACAATACATTAATAAAAGAAAGGTCAAGAACCATATGATCCTCTCAATAGATGCAGATAAAGCATTTGACAAAGTACAGAATCTGTTCTTGATCAAAACTCTTCAGAGTATAGGGATAGAGGGTACATACCTCAATATCATAAAAACCATCTATGAAAAACCCACAGCAAATATCATTCTCAATGGGGAAAACCTGAGAGCTTTTGCCCTAAGGTCAAGAACACGGTAGGGATGTCCACTATCACCACTGCTATTCAACGTAGTATTAGAAGTCCTAGCCACAGCAATCAGACAACAAAAAGAAATCAAAGGCATCCAAATCAATAAAGAAGTCAAACTCTCACTCTTTGCAGATGATATGATACTTTATGTGGAAAACCCAAAAGACTCCATCCCAAAACTGCTAGAACTCATACAGGAATTCAGTAAAGTGGCAGGATATAAAATCAATGCACAGAAATCAGTGGCATTCCTATACACCAACAACAAGACAGAAGAAAGAGAAATTAAGGAGTCGATCCATTTACAATTGCACCCAAAACCATAGGATACCTAGGAATAAATCTAACCAAAGAGGCAAAGGATCTGTACTCAGAAAACTATAAAATACTCATGAAAGAAATTGAGGAAGACACAAAGAAATGGAAAAACGTTCCATGCTCATGGATTGGAAGAACAAATATTGTGAAGATGTCAATGCTACCTAGAGCAATCTACACATTCATTGCAATTCCTATCAAAATACCATCCACTTTTTTCAAAGAAATGGAACAAATAATCTTAAAATTTGTATGGAACCAGAAAGGACCCCAAATAGCCAGAGGAATGTTGAAAAAAAGGAGCAAAGCTGGCAGCATCACAATTCTGGACTTCAAGCTCTATTACAAAGCTGTAATCATCAAGACAGTATGGCACTGGCACAAAAACAGACGCATAGATCAATGGAACAGAATAGAGAGCCCAGAAATGGACCCTCAATTCTATGGTCAACTAATCTTCGACAAAGCAGGAAAGAATGTCCAGTGGAAAAAAGACAGTCTTTTCAACAAATGGTGTTGGGAAAATTGGACAGCCACATGCAGAAGAATGAAACTGGACCATTTCCATGCACCACACACAAAAATAGACTCCAAATGGTTGAAAGACCTAAATGTGAGACAGGAGTCCATCAAAATCCTAAAGGAGAACACAGGCAGCAACCTCTTCGACCTCAGCCGCAGCAACTTCTTCCTAGAAACATCACCAAAGGCAAGGGAAGCAAGACCAAAAATGAACTATTGGGACCTCATCAAGATAAAAAGCTTTTGCACAGCAAAAGAAACAGTCCACAAAACCAAAAGACAACTGACAGAATGGGAGAAGATATTTACAAATGACATAACAGATAAAGGGCTAGTATCCAAAATCTATAAGGAACTTACAAACTCAGCATTCAAAGAACAAATGATCCAGTCAAGAAATGGGCAGACGACATGAACAGACATTTTTCCAAAGAAGACATCCAAATGGCCAACAGACACCTGAAAAAGTGCTCAACATCACTCGGCATCAGGGATATCCAAATCAAAAGCTCAATGAGATACCACCTCACACCAGTCAGAATGGCTAAAATTAAGAAGTCAAGAAATGACAGATGTTGTCAGGGATGCGGAGAAAGGGGAACCCTTCTACATTGTTGGTGGGAATGCAAGCTGGTGCAGCCACTCTGGAAAACAGTATGGAGGTTCCTCAAAAAGCTGGAAACAGAGCTACCATATGACCCAGCAACTGCACTACTTAGTATTTACCCCAAAGATACAAATGTAGGGATCCGAAGGGGTACATGTACCCTGATGTTTATAGCAGCAATCTCCACAATAGCCAAACTATAGAAAGAGCCAAGATGTCCATCACCAGATGAATGGATAAAGAAGATGTGGTATATATTTACAATGGAGTATTATGCAGCCATCAAAAGGAATGAAATCTTGCCATTTGCAACGATGTGGATAGAACTGGAGGGTATTATCCTGAGCGAAATAAGTCAATCAGAGAAAGACATGTATCATATGATCTCACTGATATGAGGAATTCTTAATCTCAGGAAACAAACTGAGGGTTGCTGGAGTGGTGGGGGGTGGGAGGGAGGGGGTGGCTGGGTGATAGACATTGGGGAGGGTATGTGCTATGGTGAGCGCTGTGAATTGTGTAAGACTTGAATCACAGAGCTGTACCTCTAAAACAAATAATACATTGTATGTTAAAAATAAAAAAAGAAGAAGATAGCAGGAAAGGAAAAATGATGTGGGGAAAATCGGAGGAGGAGATGAACCATGAGAGACAACGGACTCTGAGAAACAAACTGAGGGTTCTAGAGGGGAGGGAGGTGGGGGATGTGTTAGCCTGGTGATGGGTATTAAAGAGGGCACGTACTGCATGGAGCACTGGGTGTTATGCACAAATAATGAATCATGGAACACTACATCAAAAACTAATGATGTGATGTATGGTGATTAACATAACATAAAAAAAAAAAGGAGTTGGGAACCTCAAGTGAGATGCAAACTAGCAGATTACCTGCAAGAATAGGAAGGAGAAAAGAGGACTGCTTAGTTTCATTGTAGACAGCTACCAACTGGAAGATATGCTACAAACAGTCTTTTTCTATTATAAGGTGATTTATGAATATCATTATATACCCAGCTTAGTACTTTTACTGCTTTTAGGTTAAGTGCCATAAACTCATGGGATCTGTAACCTCACTTGTAATAACATTCAAAAAGATGAGAAAAACATGACTTCCAATCATTCATCCCTCTAATATGAATTTATTTACAATCACTTTGACTCCTGAAACTAGCTAGTCCTAATCACAAGTGAGATAATTTAGCATAATCAAATTGTACCTTTTTACATCAGTGCTGATTAAGTGCCTGAGACAGAGCAGGTACCAAATTAAATACTGTAGTAAATTCCAGTGACTTCATTTAGGGAGAAATGATTATCTCTAAAGCAAACCAAAATACTAGAAGAAAACACATGATGTTTTTAAAGAGGTTTCTGAAGTTTGAAACAAACTAGCATTTTACTTGAAATAATGCTGAATAATTACTGAAAATATTTGTCTGTATAAAAGCTTTCACTAAAAGCATTTTCAGAATAATTCTTCAAAAATATGATCCTAGAATCTAATTATCCCTTTCTGCAAACTTAAGAATATATTTAGGTGATTTAAGGCTACAATGTTAAAATCTAAATGACCCCAAATCCCAGAAATGGAGATGAATATACTGTATTAAGTCTAAACTGTTTGGGATGATCATTTTCAAAGGTGTTTCCTGCCCATTTTTAAATGCCAGGCGCCAAAAATGATAAGCAAACGATACTGTCAATAGACCATTAATGTTCCTTACTCTGTTTTTCTCAATGTGACAAAGTGCCTTAATTCCAGCAGCGATTCCCCGTCTGCTTTCGCCTTGGCTTTCCATTGTGACCATTAACTGCTGAAACTGAGCCCAGAGCCCTTGATCACAAGATCTGAACATTGCAAGGGATCCTAAAGTCGTAAATTAACTCATCCCTCTGCCTCTGGGAAGGGAAAACTGTGCCCAAATAGTTCCAGAGGAATAATTTTGCATCCTAATGAGAGTGAAGGACTAAGTAGTGGGAATTTCCTTCAGAAACTTGTTTGCATACTTTTGGACTATTTCTATGCTAATGCTGTTGCAACAGCAAGTAAATGTTCTAAAGTGGACAGGGGCGGTGCCTCCCCACACAGCCAGATTAGCACATGACTCAGCTTAGGCATCTAGCTGTTACAGATTCATTAATTTGCCTGAGAAAATTCCTTTTATGGATTAAATAACCCCTTGCAATATAACCATTTTTATACATCTTATTTTGCATGACTAAATCTTTCTACTCTCAGTATTTTTCCATCTCTCCCCTCTTCAACTTCTCTCTCCATTCTTTCCTTCCACTTTTTAAAATGTGGTCCTCTTTCTCCCTGGGTAATGACACCACTAAGCTTGAAATTTTAGCTCATCACCTTGGCACCATCTTTTCCCTGACCTTTTCTATTCTATTGGATGCCAAATTCTGTAATTAATGCTTTAAAAATGACTCCTGAATCAGTCCCTCTTTTCCATTCTGTTGCTGCTGTCTCACTTCAGGCTCTTACTACGTTTGGCTTGGATATAAATTAATTTCCTTACTCTTCTCCTTGCTTTGGTTTCTCTCCAGCTCCCGAGTATATCTTATGCACTGCTGTCAAAGTGGTCAGCATGAAGCACAGCTTGCACTTAATCCTGCCTTGAAACCTTCACTGCTTCCACATTATCTGCCAAGGCATCCATACCTCTTGACCTGGCTCTTATACCCCTGTTCCCCCCCCACCACCTGCCAACACTCTGCATATGACCCAGTTACAACCTAACTTTCAAACGTTACCATTCACTTTCTCCCTTTCACATGAGTGACAGTCTTCCTGAACTATATAAAATTTCCTGAACACACTTTAAACTTTCTTACATATTTTTTTCTAGTTCCATGTTTTTGCATTCTTGTTTCCTTCATCTAAAATTTTATTCTTCCAATATTTACCTATTGAAACCCGATTCCTCCTTCAATTCCTAACCAACCAACCAACAAACCAATTAACCAAACAATAACAGCAGTTACAATTTATCATACTCTCCTAACTTGTCAGGACTATATTGAACATCCTGAATACATAGTCCCTGATCCCCACCCAAACACATACTAGGAATATATTATTATAACCATTTCACAGGTAAGGAAACTGCCATACAGAAATGTTAGTGATTCTCACCCTAGGCTGCATAGTTAATGAGTGGGATGTTGGCACATCTGGGTAGTTACCAACTTGATATTCTTTCTTCCTTTTTTTTCTGTAGCAGAACCCTGATTTTTATTTTTTTGGAAGGGGTATTAACAGTGTGATCAGCTAAAACAAGAAGAAAACAAAAAGTACATATCTCAATCTTCCTGATAACATGGAGCCAGCCTTTTTTTGTTTTTCTTTAGAGAGCGCACTCGCGAGCAGGGGGCAGGGGCAGAGGCAGAGGGAGAGAGACAATCCTGCAGAGCCCAATGTGGAGCTTAGTCTCGTGACCCTGAGATCAGAACCCTGAGGTCATGACCTGAGCTAAAATCAAGAGTCGGGTGCTTAACTGAATGAACAGCCCAGGTGCCCTAAGGACTGAAGTCTTTCTACATACTTCTAGCCAAGGAGACGTAAATGGTAGTCCGCTGGGGGTTTTGGCAACATTTTCTTGTCTCGTCCATGGCTCGTTCTTTCTCCTTATCCTTTAGAAAGCTGGCTGAGATGGAACACTGGAACACTAAAGAAGGTAGAGCAGAAAGATGAAAGATCCTGGGATGTTGATGGCTCTGAGAGCCACTGCACTGACACCTGTCCAGAAATTCTTGTTGGGTAAAAAGATGAACGTTCAATTCAGTTCACTTACACATGGGGTTTTCGGTTGTTTATACCTGAGCACAATTTCCAACTGGTGCATGATGGAAGTGTGTTTCACACCTATGCTTTGTCGCCTGAATTCTTTTTTGGATTACATCATCACCGGCCCTGTCATGATACACATTAAACCTTTTCTAAATACCCGGCTCAGAAATAAAATTTTCTTCCTTCTGTATGCCCATTAAATTCTGAGCTACTTGTAAGTCTTTTATTATTTCCTCTTTTTATTTGGAATTTTTTTTTAAAGATTTTATTTATTTGACAGAAAGAGAGACACAGTGAGAGAGGGAACACAAACAGGGGGAGTGGGAGAGGGAGAAGCAGGCTTCCCACTGAGCAGGGAGCCCAATGCAGGGCTCGATGTGGGGCTCAATCCCAGGACCCTGGGACCATGACCTGAGCCGAAGGCAGATGCCCAACAACTGAGCCACCCAGGCGCCCCTTTATTTGGAATTGTTATTGTAGATTGTAAATTTCTCAAAAGCACAGTCTATAACTTCCTTCCTTATACATAGAAAAACACTGAACGAATGTTTACTGTGTTGGATTAAAATCCATAAAACTCACTGTACAGTTTTCTGTTGCCTGAGTTTCCTATGAATTAGTTTTAATCGTCTTTAAATTTGATATAGACATAAATGCAATCCACACCACACTAATTTGAGCTCCAATTGATTCTGTCAGGAACCAGCACCCTCTGCTCTTCCTGAGTTTCTGTTTATTGCCTCAGGGGTCTGTAGAAACAAGGCCACCTCCATATGGTTCTGCTAGGCCTCCTCATTTCCCCCCTGAGCTGCTGCCTCTGCTGTTGCTGATACTGCCATTCTGCCCAATTCAGACTTGGGAGAGGAAATGCTGTATTCACTACCTTTTCAGTCCAGACTGAGACACAGAACTTTTTCTAATTACTCATTGCACAAATATGATGAGGGTATGCCTTAAAAAAAAAAAAAAAAAAAGCAAAAGTGAAGGGAATTATACAATGGAAGGAAAACACGGAGAATATTTACAACTGTTCTAAGCCCAGGCCCACTGGCTTCAAGCTTTATTTTCTTGGCTGCCACATGACCTGGGCTGTTCACCCCCACCACCAGAATTTCCACAGCTCACTATGGTTACGAGTCCACATTGACCACCAGCCCTAGAGAAAGACTAAATATTTGTTTCCTCGCCCCGCTGTAAGGCATCCTTCCCCCAGGCTTCATTTCCTCATTTCCCATGATTGATAACAGCAATATTAATTTCTTTTAAGGGACACTCAGGTCTCACCCCAAGTATGCCTGTGACCCTTACTAGTCTATCACTCAAAGTTGGTTTGATTTGAGTTATTCTAATATCTGCAGAAATTTTGTTATGTGAATATAAAACCTGATTAGAGTCTGAGTATAGTGTATAGATCACATTTGGGATATGGCACATTGCAACTGGTTTCCAATAGCTGGTGAATTTTCTCAATGATATTCTAACATTGTCATTGTTGATTTTGTCAGTTGCTGGTGACACTGGGATAGTGTCAATAACTCACAAATAATTTAAATTTTAAAATGTGGTGGTAAAGTCTTGATTTCAAGTGGTTTAAAGAGCTAGGAAGTGAGTATAGATAAAACTTTAAGACATTTTGTGGAGAAGGAAATAATTAGGTGTCAGGAATGGGGTTGGAACTTGAGGGAGTGTTAGGGACCAGGTTTTATGTGAAATAAAGAAATATGAAGGAAGAGGAGGGCAGAAAGGAGGAGAAGTGAAATGAAAGGGAGAAAGGAGAAGAGGAGGAAGAGAAAGAAAGAAGCAGCAAGAGATAAAAAGAGAAAGAGCTTTCCAGTAGAAAATATGATTAATTGTGCTGGTTGGTTCATAATTTTGTAATACTTCTTGATAATTTATTGTCAATGTCAAACTGAGATGACCTTTGATAACATATTCTTTTATTTATTTTTTTAATTTTAATTTTTTTTTAAAGATTTTATTTATTTGAATGAGAGAGACCAGCTAGGCAGAGAGGCAGACGGAGAGGGAGAAGCAGACTCCTCACTGAGCAAGGAGCCCGATGTGGGGCTAGATCCCAGGATCCTGAGATCATGACCTGAGCTGAAGGCAGAAACTTAACAGACTGAGCCACCCAGCCCCCCCCTTTTTATTTAAATACAATTAGCCAACATATAGTATATCATCAGTTTCAGATGTAGTGTTTAATAGTTTATCAGTTTCATATAAACCCAGTGCTCATCACATCATGAGCCCTCTTAAAAAGCCCATCACCCAATTACCCCATCCTCCCACCCACCTCCCCTCCAGCAACCCTCAGTTTGTTTCCTATAGTTAAGTCTCTCATTGTTTTTCTCCCTCTCTGATGACTTCCCATTCTGTTTTCCCTCCCTTCCCCTATGGTCCTCTGCCCTCTTTCTTATGTTCCACACATGAGTGAAACCATATGATAATTGTCTTTCTCTGATTGACTTATTTTGTTCAGCATAATAACCTCCAGTTCCATCCACATCAATATAAATACTTAAGTATTCATCCTTTCTGATGACTGAGTAATATTCCATTGTGTGTATATATATATATATATATATATATATATATATATATATACACCACATCTTTATCCATTCATCTGTTGATGGACATCTCAGCTCTTTCCACAGTTTGGCTGTTGTGGACATCGCTGCTATGAACATTGGGGTGCAGGTGCCCCTTTGGATCACTACCCCTGTGTATCTTTGGGGTAAATACCTAGTAGTGAAATTGCTGGATTGTAGGGTAGCTCTATTTTTAATTTCTTGAGGAAACTCCATACCATTTTTCTGAGTGGCTGTACCAGCTTGCATTCCCAACAACAATGTAAGAGTGTTCCCCTTTCTCCACATCCTCACTTTGATAACATATTCTGATTTTAAACTACTGTAGTAGAAAGTTGTAAAACATATTATTACTTTAAATCTTTTAAAAAATGGAACACTCCAAATTGTGCTCCATGGAACCGAAGCTAGTACAACAAGAAGTTGTCGAGCTATTTGGCCTTGGGTTTCAGTCATTAAGAGAGGAACTGCCAACTCAGCTCTACCTTACCAACAGGACAGTGAGTTTGCTTCACTCTTCTCTGACCTCCAGAACAGAAGGCAGGCTGTCTGTAGCCTTTGTAAAATTAAGGAAGTTCTTCCCTTTGAGGGCAAGACCCCCATTTGCTATTTGACCTCTTCCTGGAATCCTAAGGTGATAGAATAGCCATTAACAAGAAAGCAAGTAATGAAGAGAAATTAAGGAATGCATTTTAATGAGGATTTTTATAGATGAATTCATAATGATTCTTGGTTGGCATACAGACTTTCTTGGTTGACTAAATGATCAATGCAATAAATTCTTTACATTCCCTCAAATTCTAGAATATTTTATATTTTTAGAGGTAAGTTCTTTCAACTTGAGTGATTCTCGAACATTTAATTTATATATATTTTTTGAGATCTTTGGAATATATCTATTACCATGAAGAATATAATTAATTAGTAAGACTAAACTGAAATCCTGTGAGCAACATCCTCGTATTATATGTGATGTAGAGTGTTCATGGATAAAAAGAGAAAGTTCAAGAGTATGTTTTTGAAGAGAAATTATTTAGGAATTAAGGTGGACTATGAAGTTGGAAGCTTCCTTCTGTGTTTTCTTGTTCCGTGCTAGCAGAAAGCCCCTGGATTACAAAGACTACTTGTTCCTCTGTTGTAATTGCCACTGCGTCCTGCTAGTTTCATTTAGCAGAAGAGGGGGTTAAATGATTCTTGATTAATAGATCCTCATTCTACTCCTTCCTACCTCTTTCAAGCTTTGGTATCATAGAATTAATGTTAAATTTGTATCTATGCTATCTTAAATAGCTCAGATCTAACAAGCCATAATTTAGTTGGTTAAATGTAAATACTGCTTCTCCCTGGCACCCATCCCAAATATGACTGTAAAATGCACAGTAAATATAGGAGAGGTATATTAATAGTAATTAATAGGTATGTTTTTATTTGACACTTCTGTGTTTTTCTAAAAAATGCAGCCATATCTTTTTTTTTCTTTCAAAGATTTTATTTATTTATTTGACACAGAGAGAGAGCACAAGCAGAGGGAGAAGCAGAGGGAAAGGGAGAAGCAGGCTCTCTGCTGAGTAGGGACCCTGATGCAGAGCTCAATCCCAGGACACTGGGATCATGATCTGGGCCAAGGAAAGATGCTTAACTGACTGAGCCCCCCAGACACCCCAAAGATTTTATTTTTTAAGTAATTTCTACACTTGATGTGGGACTTGAACTCACAACCCCGAGATTAAGAGTCTCATGCTCCACTGACTGAGCCAGCCAGGCACCCCAGCAGCCATATCTTTATAACAAAACTTTAAACATCATTTAAAATTATTTTGAAAGCTCATGGTAAAGTATCTTCCCCAAATTTCCTGCCTCCAAAAGTTTATGTAATTCTGTGTGTAGTGGGATCTGATCTTTGCCAGTGTGTTCTACTTAATCACCTCCATGAACATTCTATCATTCAGCATGCAGCCAGAAAAACAGAAGCCTCCCTCCATCTTTCAGATGGAGGGAATTAATACAGGGAAGTGATCACCAAGGTGATGGAAAACAAAGATAAACAAGCGTCGGTTAAGGCAACCCAGAGAAGCTCTAATCACTCTTAGTCTGAAGGGACAACAGATGAATATGTGGTTACTAGAAACCAGAAGCTGGACTGAGGGTGGAGCTAGGATAATAATGAGCAGTGATTGCTGGGGACAAGGGCTGGGGGTGCTACCAGCAAGAGCTGGAGCCATGGAAGAGACATGGGCACTGTCATTCCTTAGGGCACAAGAAGAGAAGAAATATCCTCACTTCTCCCTGCAAGGAGAACTGTTAGTCTTTCGAAGACTTCTTCTGTGTTTTGATACTGAGGACAGGAATTAGCCATACCTGAACTGAATTTTGTTCAATAGTGACAGTCTGCAAGGTCAGAGTCAGTAAATATAAAGATTAGTTCATAAGAGATCAGATAATATTTATCAGTGTGGTAAAGCAAAGTTGTCTTTTTATCCTTTTTTTTTACATTGTAATGTAAAATGTAATGATTTTGTGCAAATTTTGAAAGACTTTTATCTATGCCCTCCCACTTGTCGCTCTGTAATATAGAGAATAGAAAATTAATAATAGCTGTATTTATTTATACTTTCTATGTGCAAAACTCTGTTCTAAGAGATTTACATATATTAATGCTCTTAATTCTCAAAACAATCTCATGAGGTAAGTAGTATGATTAACCCATTTTATGGAAGAGGAAGTTGAAACACAGAGAGGTTAGCTAAGGGCACACTACTACATATAGATGACATAGTTACATTTTAGGGTACTAGAAGTGGCCTTTGTAATCAGCTATGCTCTGTGATTATTTCCACAAAAAAGGTCCTCAGATAAAATTCTTCTAAAATGGAACACTGTTTTCTTGTAGACATTGCCCACATAACAGCACCTTAAACCAAGCCATCATCCTCTCTTACCCATACCACTATGGTGGACTCTGGACTCATCTCATCCCTCTCATTCTTGGCCTCTTCAGTCTATATTCAGCAGGGCAGCCAGAATAACTTTTTAAAAACACACTTTCTCTTCTCAAAGTCGTCCAGGGGTTGTCCATTGTTAGATTAGTAACATTACTCAAAAATACTGTATAATGGGTCTTATTGGGTAGGCATAACCCAGTGAGTTTGAAGTGCTTTTGCTTTCCTGGTGTGACCAGGCAGCCATTTACCTACCCATCTCCACTTGAAAGGACATTGTCTTTACCTTTCTTCTACTCAGAGGCCATGGGCTAGCTCTGTACATGAGTCAGAAAAGTCATCCTGAAATTATCCTCACCTTCTACCTATGAGAAAAGCATTGATCCCTGGGCAGCAGAGTTTCAGAAAGTCTGGAGACTTGAATGTTAGACTCAACTCATCCCTAGAGACCCCCTGAGGGCTTGTGAGTCTGCTGGAGCTTCTGGCAACGTGACAGCCATTTTGTAATGTCTCTCAATGGTGCTATTTGTTTTGGCCTTTCCTGGGTAAATTTGGTGTGCAGCCAGGGCAACAGAGGGCACTCCTCAGACTAGAGTTGGAAAAGTCAGCTAGGGTGAATCTCTAAGTAGAAGAGAGGGATGTAGGGCAAAGGAAACTGGCTAAGGACACAGATGAGCTAAAATTCACAACTTACTCGCTTATATTTGAACAAACATCAAAACCCCAAAGAATGCTACAATGGGCCTTCACACACTGGGAGAAATGCTTAGTCCCTGGGGTGCTCTACATTTCATCCCTGTGGCAGTGAACCATGCCAGGATTTCAACCTAAGTGTTGATCTTAATTAGTTAAATATCTTAGGTGTTTCATATGTACGATTAATGAATAAGAGACAGTATGAAAAGCTTGACACCGTCTTTGGCCTGGCTAGTTGCATTCATATTTCTGAGAAATAAGAAAGAAGATTAACTGGTATTGAAATATAAGGAATATTTGACTGGATGATAAATAAAGGGCATGACAAAATATCTTTGGCAAGATTATGCTCTCATGGACTAGTTGCAGCTGTACAAAATTACTAGAATAACTCAAAAAGTTTTTGTTTTCGTTTTTCATTGCTTCATGAATTTGGCAAAGGCGGGCTGTGCATGATGACTACAACTAGAATAATGTTATTACTAGTTGTCATACTTTAATCTAAATAAGTAGCCATAATTCTTCCCAAGACTTTATTGCTTATGATATATTAAGTCCTATGGGTTCTATAAAAGAACTTTGAAACCTCTCTCATTGCTTCAGACTTTATGCAGCCAAAATAATCACTGAAGACATTTCAGCATGCATTTTTTTTTCAATTCAGAGGTCATTCACACTGACTTTTCTTGCTTGGACTTCATGTAAGACATCGTTAATCACATGTAATATTAAAATGTTAACTCTCCCTTCAAATACTTCATTAATGTACATATGTACTTAACTATATATTTTTAAATCTGAATCAATGAAAACTACCTCTTGGATGAAGAAAAAACTCATTTGTTTTATTGCACCTTACATTACAAGACATCACAATTTAGTGCCTCGTAAATATTTTTCCCTCTTAAATCATTGCCTGGAAAATAGTTTTGTCTAACTTTTTCCATAAAGCTGAAGTTGTAGACGTCAAACTTTTTATAAATGATACAAAAGAATTTCCTCCATAAATAATCACAAGCTCATGCAATTGGAAGTGTCTTCAAGAAATGACATAGTTCTGCATGAAGCCAGTTATGTCCACTACATGCTGACAGTTATTCTATTATTCAGATGCCCTGAGACCGACTATCCAGACCTTCTTGCTATGGTAGCCTGTCTCATATTAAGTCAGCTTTTTCATTGTTTTTTGTTCTATGAAGCTTTATCTGATGCTGAATTGTTTAAAGTTATTTTTCATTCCAGTTAGTTAACCTACAGTGTTATATTAGTGTCAAGTGTGCAATATATTAGTATATATATTAGTTTCAGTTTCATATATCACCTAGTGCACTCCTCAATCCCCACCACCTATTTAACGCATCTCCCCCACCCCCACCCCCCTCTGGTAACCGTCAGATTGTTTTCTATAATTAAGAATCTGTTTCTTGCTTTGTCTCTTTCTCTCTCTCTCTCTCTCTTTTTGTGTTTGTTTGTTTTGTTTCTTAAATTCCACATATGAGTAAAATCATATGGTATTTGTCTTACTCTGACTGGCTTATTCTGCTTAGCATTATACTCTCTAGCTGCATCCATGTCATTGTAAATGGCAAGATTTCATTCTTTTTTTTAATGGCTGAATAGTGTATATACACATACACACAGAGACACTACATCTTCTGTATCCATTCATCAGCTGATGGACAGTTGGGCTGCTTCCATATCTTAGCTATTGTAAATAATGCTGCTATAAACACCGAGGTGTGTGTATCCCTTTGAATTGATGTTTTGTATTCTTTGGGTAAATACCCAGTAGTGTGATTGTTGGATCATAAGGAAATTCTATTTTTAACTTTCTGAGGCCCCTCCATACTATTTTCCACATTGGGTGCACCAGTTTGCATTCCCACTAACAGTGCAAGAGGGTTTCCCTTTCTCCACACCTCATCAACACCTGTTGTTTCTTGTGTTGTTGATATTAGCCATTCTGAGAGGTATGAGGTGATATCTCATTGTAGTTTTGATTTGCGTTTCCATGATGATAAGTGATGATGGGCATCTTTTCATGTGTTTGTTGGCCATCTGGACATCTTCTTTGGAGAAATGTCTGTTCATGTCTTCTACCCATTTTTTAATTGGAATTTTTGTTTTTGGTGTGTTAGGTTTGATAAGTTCTTTATATATTTTGGATGTTAACCCTTTATCAGATATGTCATTTGCAAACATCTTCTCCCATTCCGTAGGTTGTCTTTTAGTTTTGTTGATTGTTTCTTTCAATTTCTTTCTGTATTGAAGCTTTTTTATTTTGATGTAGACTCAATAGTTTATTTTTGCTTTTTGTTTCCCTTGCCTTGAGAGACATATCTTAAAAGAAGTTGCATGGCTGATGTTAAAGAAGCTACTGCTTGTGTTCTCCTCTGGGATAGTTATGGTTTTGGGTCTCACATTTAGGTCTTTAATTCATTTGAATTTATTTTTGTGTATGGTGTAAGAAAGTGTCCAGTTTCATTCTTTTACATGTTGCTGTCTAGTTTTTCAACACCATTTGTTTAAGAGACTGTCTTTTTCCTATTGGGGATGTTCTTTCTTGCTATGTTGAAGATTAATTGACCATATAATTGTGATTTATTTCTGAGTTTTCCATTCTGTTCCATCGATCTGTGTCTATTTTTGTGCCATTACCACACTGTTTTGATTACTACAGCTTTGTAATACAACTTGAAGTCTGGAATTGTGATAC
Source organism: Eumetopias jubatus (assembly GCF_037043125.1). Taxonomy (NCBI): domain Eukaryota; kingdom Metazoa; phylum Chordata; class Mammalia; order Carnivora; family Otariidae; genus Eumetopias; species Eumetopias jubatus. The sequence continues at coordinate 66,783,788 of NW_028274809.1, read as the reverse complement.
TTCTAGCTTTGCTTTTCTTTTTTAAGATAACTTTGGCTATTCAGGGTCTTTTGTGGTTCCATATAAATTTTAGTATTGTTTGTTTTAGTTCTGTGAAAAATGCTGTTGGTATTTTGATAGAGATTGCATTCAATGTGCAGATTACTTTGGGTAGTATAGACATTTTAACAATATTTGTTCTTCCAATCCAAGAGCATAGAATGTCTCTCCATTTCTTTGTGTCATCTTGAATTTCTTTTATTAGTGTTTTATAGTTTTATCGTATAGGTCTTTAACTACTTGGGTTAGGTTTGTTCTTATATATCTTATTATTTTGAGTGCAATTGTAAATGGGATTGTTTTCTTCATTTCTCTTTCTGCTCTTTCATTATTGGTGTATACAAATGCAGATCTCTGTACCTTGATTATGTATCCTGTGACTTTACTGAATTTGTTTATCAGTTCTAGCAGGGTTTGTTTGTCTTTTTTTTTTTTTTTTGGTGGCGTCTTTAGGGTTTTCTATATATAGTATCATGTCATCTGCAAATAGTGAAAGTTTTACTTCTTCCTTACTGATTTGGATTCCATTTATTTATTTATTTATTTATTTATTTATTTATTTATTTATGTTATCTGACTCCTATGGCTAGGACTTCTGGTACCATGTTGAATAAAATTGGTGAGAGTGGACATCTTTGTCTCGTTCCTGACCTTAGGGGAAATTTCTCAGTTTTTTTCCCATTAAGGATGGTGTTAGCTGTGGGTTTTTCATAGATGGCCCTTATTAGGTGGAGGTTTGTTCCCTCTAACCTATTTTGTTGAGGGTTTTTATCATGAGTGGATGTTGTACTTTGTGAAATGCTTTTTCCCATATCTATTGAAAGGATCATATGGTTCTTATCCTTTCTCCTATTGATGTGATGTATCACATTGATTGATTTGTGAATATTGAAACACACTCGCAACCCAGGAATAAATCCCACTTGATTGTGGTGAATTCTTTTTTAAATATATTGTTGAATTTGGTTTCCTAGTATTTTGTTGAGATTTTTGGCATCTGTGTTCATCATGGATATTAGCCTGTAGTTCTCCTTTTTTGTGGTGTCTTTATCTGGCTTTGGTATCTGGGCAATGCTGTCCTCATAGAATGAATTCGGAAGCTTTCCTTCCTTTTCTGTTTTTTGGAGTAGTTTAAGAGGAATAGGTATTAATTCTTTAAATGTTTGGTAAAATTTGCCTGTGAATCCATCTGGTCCTGGACTTTTGTTTGTTGGGATTTACTGGCTCCATTTCTTTGCTGGTTATCAGTCTATTCAAATTTTCTAGTTCTTCCTGTTTCAGTTTTGGTAGTTTATATGTTTCTAGGAATTTACCGATTTCTTCTAGGTTGTCCAATTTGTTGGCATATAATTTTTTCATAAAATTCTCTTATGATTGTTTATATTTCTGTGGTGTTGGTTGTTATTTCTCCTCTTATTTGTGCTTTTATTTATTTGAGTCCTTTCTCTTTTTTTCTTAATAAATCTGGCTAGAAGTTTATCAATTTTATTGATTTTTTTCAAAAAACCAGATTTTGATTTCATTGATCTGTTCTATTGTTTTGTTTTTTTTTAGTTTCTTTTTTTTAAGATTTTATTTCTTTATTTGACAGAGAGAGAGAGAGAGAGAGAGAGTGCAAGAGAGAGCACAGAAGCAAGGGGAGTGGCAGGCAGAGGGAGAAGGAGAAGGAGGGAACCTGATGTGGGGCTCAATCCTAGGACCCTGGGATCATGACCTGAGCCGAAGGCAGACACTTAACCGACTGAGCCACCCAGATGCCCCAAGTTTTTTTAGTTTCTATATCATTTATTTCTGCTCTTATCTTTATTGTTTCCTTCCATCTGCTAGTTTAGGGTTTTGTTTGTTGTTCTTTTTCTAATTCCTTTAAGTGCAAGTTTAAGTTGCTTATTTGGGATTTTTCTTGCTTCTTGAGATAGGTGTCTATTGCTATAAACTTCCCTCTTAGAACTGCTTTTACTGTGATGCCTCATTTTTGTTGCTGAGAATTAAACCCATTCTTGCTATGGTTTTACTCTTGGAAGACAGAACAGCTGGACCAAAAAAATTGCTATGTCAGTGATGACTGAGTGAAAATTCGGGGGGTGTTATACTTTGGTGATATTTTGCTATTATAGATGTTTTAGTGCTTTTCGAGTGTTGATATAAAAATGTCACATATTTAATATATTTGAAAAAAATGTAAGGGAAGAATAATTGTGGAAAGTCTCCTGCAAATGACTGAAATTCTTACATCAACACTAAGCCATTTTTTATCTAGTGTTGATATGAGAATACAACTCTTCCAATAAAAGTGCTCGACTTCTTAAATTGGCTCCATAAGTCTCCACATTGTTTCCAGTGGATTAAGGCAAGTTCACATTTGAAGTATGAGGATCCTGAAATTGAAATCAAATGTGCTCAACAGTCAATAGAGCACTTTCATAACTAAAGGCTTTCCTTAGAACTGTAATATTAAAAGCAGTGACTAAATATTGAAATGATGGCAAGATTATGACAATAACTGTAAACCTCAAACAAATTATTACCACATTAATGTTTGCATTTAGGGGATACAAACATGAAATTCTTGTATTTCTGTTTAATGTTCAATATGCTCATGTGAGTACAGATGTTCCTTTTTAAAGGTTTTCAGGGGTTTTTACAAGTGGATATTAATTTTGAATTTCTATATGTAATATAAGCACCAAAAAGCCTGCCTCACCTATTGTTACTCATTGTGAAATATCTTGCCTAAGCAGTTGATTAACACAAGGTTAAATAAAAGCTACTTTTAACCATAAGGCATCATTTATTTAGCAAATACGAATTGTGTTCCAGTATCAGGCCATCTACTAGGTTGGGGAAGCATAGCTTGTGATTTTCAATATAAACAACCATCCTCTAAAATTTTCTTTATGGACTATAGTAGATGTATTGGGAAATCAATAAAACTTATGTGAGTTTGGGCGCCTGGGTGGCTCAGTTGGTTAAGCGACTGCCTTCGGCTCAGGTCATGATCCTGGGAGTCCCGCATCGGGCTCCCTGCTCAGCGAGGAGTCTGCTTCTCCCTCTGACCCTCTTCCCTCTCGTACTCTCTCTCTCTCATTCTCTCTCTCTCTCAAATAAATAAATAAAATCTTTAAAAAAAAAAACTTATGTGAGTTTACATATTTTAAGAAATGTTGCTATTTTCTTTGGTTATATTGTCTGTACTATATCATAGGGGCACCTGGGTGGCCTTCAGCTCAGGTCATGATCCCAGGGTCCTGGGATCGAGTCCTGCATCGGGCTCCCTGCTCAGCGGGGAGTCTGCTTCTCCCTCTCCCTCTGCCCCTCCCCCTTCTCGTGTGTTCTCTTTCTCTCTCTCTCCCTCAAAGAAAATAAGTAAATCTTTTAAAAAAATGTTTTTATGGCATGGTTGAATGATCTCTTAGGTTGAATTCTCCAGAAGGTGACTCCGAGATAAGAATTCATATATAAATATTCAGAATTTATTAAGGAAGTGCTCCCAGGAGAAGCAGGTAAGGGAGTAGAGGAAGCAGGACTGAAAAGGGGGAAGGAAATGAGCAGGAGAGAAATTTCAAGTTATTTCTCACCCTCAGACTGATTTCATGGGTACCCTGGAACATAAATGACATCTCAGATGTGTCCCACTTTGAGGCAAAGTCTAGGCTGTCAAACTCCTACACAAGTCAGCACTTGGCTATGGGTTTTCCCAGGAATGTAATGCTTCTCAGGCACTTCCACTTTTCTGTACAAAGAGCAAGGGCAGAAGGGGCTCTGCCAGTTCAAGGTCAGTTCTCCAAAGAAAGGATCCAAGGGGCTAGGTGATTCCCAGGGGTATTTGCTACCCAGGACTGTCACGGATCTTCATTCAAGTTGGGAAATGTGATTCTCCGTTTTGCTGGGCCAAAGTGTCTATGATAAGGGTTCAACTGTGAGGGAGAGTTTACAAGTCCAAGGATATATTTAGAGCTTGGGCATTTTCTTGGAAACTGTGATTGAAGTTGGAGTGGAGAATGGTGGTAGGGAGCCCTTAGGTGTCTGTGATAAGGAATAGAAAAAAGAGGATAATACAAGGTCTTTGAAAATTTGAAGCATAGGGAGGAGAGGAAAAAGTAAAATACAAAATATGTAGAACATATTCATTAAGGGAGGATGTTTAGCTCAGGTAAACTGTCATTGCCCAGACTCCAGAGGAAGGCTGGTCAGAAAATTCTTAGCTCATATCTGGAGCTGCCAGAACAGTTTCCATGTGAGTGCAGAGAACTTGACTTGGGCTTTCAGATGGAAAGTAGCCTGCCTCTCTGGAGTCCTAGGAAACCTATAGAAGTAAAACTCAGAGGAGGCCTCGGGTGATGGTTTGCCTAGCAAGAAAGGACATTGACCCTAAGTCAAGGCCAAAGGCGGGACCAGCTGCCTTCGAGAAGAATACAAGTGAAGCCATCCAACAACAGACTGATAAGGCTTTAAACCTGTGCCAAGTTAATCGAGGAATGTGAGACTGTGTACTTGTAAATTACCTCAACCCTATATAATTTGTATTCTGAAATTTTCTCACCCTGTAACAAAGATTCAGAGCCTTTTCAGATATTTCAGTCTATGGTTCTGTGTATGTTAATGCATCCTGAGGGTTCCCCATTTCTGGGGACAGCACAAGGTTGGGTATTGCTGGGAAGAAAAGTGAGAAAAGGAAGACTGTGATCTCCTGTGATTATCCAGAAACTTATTCAAAGCAAGTGTTGGAGGGACCCCATCGAGGAGAGACATCAATTCGTGCCTCAAATTTGAGGACTCCATTTGGAAACCGTATGTCTTTTAGTTGATTCGCACACTGGCAAACAGTTTAAAAAAATAAATTCACGGCAGATAATAATTGTAAGTCTTCAACGTAGAGGATAAGCTTGGTTAGTCTGTGTTCTAGCAAACAATTTTTTTTTCCTAGCAAACTATTTTTTTTAAAGATTTTATTTATTTTTTGACAGAGAGAGAGACAGCGAAAGAGGGAACACAAGCAGGGGGAGTGGGAGAGAGAGAAGCAGACTCCCCGCTGAACGGAGAGCCCAATGCGGGATTTGATCCCAGGACACTGGGATCATGACCTGAGCCGAAGGCAGTTGCTTAACGACTGAGCCACCCAGGCGCCCTTATTTTTTAATTTTAAAAAAGAAATAATGAGAGCTAAGAAAGGAGAATATTTGATGACCATATTTTCACTTCTACTTCATTTCTGCACCCAAGAAAATAAGTATCATTAATAAATATCATTTGAGGGCACCTGGGTGGCTCAGTTGGTTAAGCGACTGCCTTCAGCTCAGGTCATGATCCTGGAGTCCCGGAATCGAGTCCCGCATCGGGCTCCCTGCTGAGCAGGGAGTCTGCTTCTCCCTCTGACCCTCTTCCCTCTCGTGCTTTCTATCTCTCATTTTCTCTCTCAAATAAATAAATAAAATCTTTAAAAAAAAATAAATATCATTTGAGCTCTTAAGAGCTATCTCCATTGTCTTACACTATTCTTCAAGTTGGGCACACATTTTGGCTCAAGGATAACATTTCTCTCACGAAGACCAGAAGATTATGAGCTCACACGTTTTTGTTTTTTTTTTTAATGCTCAAAAAATAGTTCAAAAAAATTCAGACTATGCAATTTCTTCTCTGTGGGTCTGGAAGGATATTTGTGATTAGATTCACTCCTTCTTCTCTTCTCATGGGGAATACTCCAAGAGTGTTTTATTCTTTTTAAGATATTTTTATTGTACAAAATTTCAAACACATACAAAAGGAGAGATTAGTATAATAAAGGCCCATGTCACTGTTACCCAGTTATACAAAAATTATCACCTTTGGACAATCTTGGTTCATTTATACCTTCATTGGTATAAAATGGAAGTCATTCTACCTGATGGACTATTTTGAAAGCAAATCTCAGATATCATTTCACCCATAAATAGTTCAGTATGTATCTGTAAAAAATGAAGTATATTCTATGTCTCTTCAGTTTCTGATAATTAATAGGCTCTCCTCTTTTCTCTTCTCTCTTCGCCCTCCTCTCTTTCCTTCCCTCCTCCTCTCCCTGTGTTTTTTTCCTTTTACAATTTGTTGAAGAAACTGAGTTATTTGCTCTGAAGAATTTTCCATAGTCTGAATTTTGCCAATTGAATTCCGATGATATCATTTAATAGGTTCTTCTGTATTTTTCTTTTCTAAAAATTAGAAGTTAGATATTAGAGTCTTGATAATTGAGTTTCAATTATTTAATTTATTTATTCTTTTTGACGACTAGATAGGTGGAGTTGTGGCTTTTCCATTGGTGATAAACCATATCAGGTTATCTTTTTTTGTGATGTTACCACTGTTGATGATCACTGCTTGCATTTATTCATTCATTAGAAGTCATAAAATGGTAATATTTTAATTCTATTATTTCCTTTTCATTTATTATTTAGAATACTTTAATAAAGAGAAATTTTCTCCCACTGAATCTTTGGTTACCCAGTAATGCAGCTTATAAAGGAAGACTACAAAAATACTTGATTTCCTCCTTGTTTATTAGTTTTCAAATAATACATTCATTCTTTCCAGCCCTCCAAAGATGATAAATGAGTTATTTGTTGTTTTTTTAAACACATACAGGATTTATTTCAAACCACTGCTATTATCCTGATTGATGCTCATGCTCTCTCATCTTTGACCAATGGAAAAAGCCCCTCAAGTTGACTTCCAAGTTCTTTTGATGGTTCTGCTTGTTTGTTTTCTGTTATCAAATGATGCTCTATTTTTACCTTGCACATTTCTGTTCCACTTCTGCATTGAGACATTTTTCTAAGGAGCCCTTGTTCCTTTTAGTGGGAAAGGTATTTGGAGACCACAGTTTGACATTGCTGTGCTTAATATGTTATGTATTGGTCATTACTTCTAGGCCTTTGCAGTGGACAGAGCCAGGAAATAAGTTTTTAATTCTTTTAAGATAAAATACTTTCAAATTAAAGCATATATTAATATGTATATATTAATAACCCCTCTTCAGATTAGATAACTTACTAGAACAACCCACAGATCTCAAGAAAAGTTTGCTCACTGTGACTGGTTTATAATGTAGGATACAACTTAGGAACAGCCAAATGGAAAAGATGCTTGGGCAAGGTATTGGGGATGGTGAATGATACAGAGCTTCCACACCCTCTCCAGGCATACCAACTTCTCAGCACCTCCATGTGTTAACCAACCAAGAAGCACTTTGAATCCTGTTGTTTAGAGTGTTTATGGAAGTTCTATTACTTAGGAATAATTGATTAAATCATTGGCCATTGGTGATTAAGTCTACCCTGTCTCCCCTCCCCAAAGGTTGAAGGTAGGGATGATAGTTCAACCTTCTACTCATGCCTTAGTCTTTTTGGTGAACAACCCCCAACCTGAAGCTATCTAGAAGCCCCTAGCCACCAGTCATCTCATTAGCATACAAAAAGAGACCCTTATCTCCCCAGAAATTCCAAGGGTCTAAAAGCTCTTGTGTCAGGAATTTGGGTCAAAGACCAAATATTAGAAGAGAAGATGCTCCTAGCATCTCTATCACTTATAAAATATTATGAGGGTTTTAGGAACCCTGTCAGGAATTGGAGGCAGAGACCAAATATATATTTCTTATTATGTCATAATAGTATTGTCCCAATTTTGGACAAAATCTACATAGAGAAATGACTAAAAGGAAATAAACCAAAATATTAACCATAATATGGCAAAATATTAGCAAAACCAAAATATTTTTATTTACAATGTGCACTTTATGATTTTATAATAAAAGTACTTTAAAAGACATGAGTAAATTATAATTAATTCAAATCTAGAAGATTATTTGTGTAAAGTATTATCTTCTCTTGAGCTAAAGGATGACTTATGAGAACAATTGAAAAATCTTAAAAACAATATATTTGGCTATATAAAATTAAAAACCTGTTAGGTAAAATGATGATTAACAAAATTAAAAGGTAAATACCAAATTTTTAAAATTATTTCATGTATTGTTCATAAAGGCATGATATCATTTCATCCAAAAAAAAGCAAAAGCCACAATGAGAGACAATAAGTAAATGTAATATATATAGTAACTCATGTTATCAATAAACATATGAAAAAACTCTCATAGAAATCATATATAATGATTTCTTCATTTTACAGATAAAAAAGTGAGGATCGAAAAGGTTAAATTACTTGCTTACAAGAATAAGGACAAAGCTGAGATTCACTCTTCTAACTTTGAACTCAGACCTCATGACCTCTCACACCGATGACTGAGGAAATCTGAGTGGCTGTCACCTAGATGGGAACTTTTTTGTGGCTCCCCCTCATAGTCAAGAGTTCTTGAAATTAGAATGAGGAATGTTTTCCATTCTCTGAATACCAGACCCTAACTAAATTTAAATTACATTATATTATTCAGTTATTTTTTGCTTCAAAATAGAGCATATTTTTCCATTAAGCTTTTAATGTTAACAAAGTAATTACATGCTCATCTTTATTTTAAAAAATGTATTTTAAGCTGTTCTTCAATTGGAGAACATGTCTTATGATAGTGAGTATTTTGTTTAGTCAACTGCTTAATCTAGAAACAACATAAAGAGTATTTTTGGTGACTTTCATACATTTACCTGTTAACTTATCCTCTCCACGAATTATAGCAAATATAAATGCTATGTTCAGGCTTTAAATATTTAATGCAATGATAATCCTCTCCACTCTCCACTCCCCAGATATGTTCATAAATTCAAAGCACATTCCCATGCGAAAAACTTTCTGACTTATTCATTAGGGCTTTTTACATACCAACTAGAAGTCAACAGGATGTCTTAAAATTTTTCATTTGTAGCATTGTTAAAAAGAAATTGCCATTTTGATCTAAAGAAAAAGTATGACTAGTTTGTTTCAATTTTAGACAATGTTGGGGAAAAAGCCCTCATTTTTGATTGCATGATTGTTCTGCAAAAAACACAATAAACAGAAATGGGCTTCAGTGTTATAGCCACAGGTCAATGATTTACAATCATTTTTTCCTCCCCAAATCCCCAGAAATATGTTATCACAATTCTCATCAGTAACAGAAGCACTAGTGTGGGCATAATAGACTCTTCAGGAGGTGCTTTTTCTTTAACCAATTTTCCTAGCTGATTCTGATCAGCCCCTCTCCCAAAAGACAAGGCCCTGTACGCTAGTGCTTTTCAAAGTTGGACAGGAAAAACCTTGGGCTGTTACAGTGCAGATTCTGGTTCAGTAAGTTTGAAGCGGAGCCTGAAATTCTGCATTTCTAAAGAGCTCCCAGGCAGTGCCAATGCTGGTGATCCACAAACCATTCTTTTCAGCACAAGGCAGTATAACCACCTCCCAGCTTTTAATCACCAGTAGATGCTGCACAACTGTGAACCCAATTATGGACTTGATGTATTTGTCTTTATCTTGTCTGTGACTGGGTTCTATTCTTCTTTTATGGAATTTCCTCCAATCAAAGGGGGGCAATTAAAGAATTTATGGATATATTTGCCATAATTATTAAACACTTTATTTAGTGCTTCCTGCAAATATCTTTCTCAATATGTAGAAAATCAGGAATGATGAAAGAAGGAAGAGAATGAGAACTGCTTTTGCATGCTGGTCAGCAGTGGCAGCAATAATTTCTGCATGGACCTAGTGGTAGAATAATTGAGGTTGTTGAAGGATTGTTCTAATGCTCTGTGAGCTCCTGTCCTTCAGTGGGACCTGATCCCAAAAATGTCATGCTGTGGTGTAGCTCCATATCTCCTTTTTTGTCTCCAGGTTGTCCTCCCTTACGTTTCTTTTTTTCTTTTTTAAAGATTTTATTTATTTATTTGACAGAGAGATAGAGCCAGAAAGCACAAGTGGAGAGAATGGCAGAGGGAGAGGGAGAAGCAGGCTCCCCACTTGAGCAGGGAGCCCAATGTGGGGCTCAATCTCAGGACCCCGGGATCATGACCAGAGCCGAAGGCAGATGCTTAACCATCTGACCCACCCAGGTGCCCCCTCCCTTACATTTCTTAACCTCCCTTCAATTCATAAATTTTTTTTTTTGTACAAGGTGGTCTAAGTACTGAAAAGGAATGAATGACAAGATTGCTGCTCCTGAGCTGTTTCATATTTACTTAGAAAAAAATTAAAAAGACATGCAAAAATAATGAAGTAGTTGCAGAACGGCTCTGTATTTTATTTCATCAGCGGAACAAGGCAGTAACTAGAAACAACATTAGGGGAGACCTTGAAGATCATCAAGTTCAGTTTTTATTCAACAATAAACTGCCCCTACCACATTGTGGGCAATTGTTTTTCCAACCTCTAAGTTGTTCCAGGCACAAAAGGCTCACTGAATCCCAGGGTAGCCCATGCCAACATTAGTGAACTCTAATTGTTAGAAAGTTCTTATTTATACTGGATTGTTCTTTCTATTAACCGTCAGATTATACCTATAGTCTTGCAGAAGAAGAACAGCTATGGTCTGCTGGAGAAGGCTGGGAAGACCTTTCAGGGGAGGAGGCATTTGGGCAAAATCTGAAATTCTGCTGGAATTTAGGGAGGTGGCAAGGAGTGGGGAGGGCAGCATTCTCATGAGCCACCCTTAGAGCTTAGAATTTAGAGCTACTCTTCCTAATTGTTAATCTGGATCCTCTAATCTATGCCCCAGTATTAAGGGATGTCTGTGTTCTATATACTGAAAGGCAATCAACAATATGTCAGACACCTTGGTATCATTCCATAAAAGATATTTGAGAAAGTGAGTAGAGAAACTTTTCGGATATTCAGATATTCCTTACTGTAGATTATCCACCCACTACTGCTGGGCCTGCTCTAATGTAATTCTGAAAGGCCAGATTTATCAAGATTGCAAAGGAAGTGGGCAGACACACAGCTGTTATTTGGAGAATAGTACTGGTGTTGAAGTGAAAAATTACAATGGCTGAAGACACAAAGTAGAGGAGTAAAGGAGGCACTTACATGGTGAAGCCTAAAGATTGCTCAAAAGCCATGCTCCAGCATGTGACCCTTCCTTATAATCACTCTAAATCTTCAAAAGATGCAACAATTAAAACTTTACACAATGCATGATGTGAGTGGATTTTTATGGAAACTGATGAAGGGATTGTGTCTTGCATCTGCAGTATTGTGGAATTTTACAGATAAAGAGCAAAAGAACACTGGTTTATGATAGCATAGAGAAGCATGAGAAAGTAAGCCAGAAGAATTTGCTGAAATTATGGAGTAAGCGCCTGACTACAGAATGGGGTTTAATATCAAGTTTAACCAGATCCCTTGGAGGCAAGGAATTCTCAGGTGCCATTTAGATTACACATATAAAATCATTTATTCCAAGGAAATTTTCCACCTGAAGCCAATATTTTTACTTTCTTATTCTCTCATTTTAAAATGTCTACTTTAGGGGTGCCTGGGTGGCTCAGTCGTTAAGCGTCTGCCTTGGGCTCAGGGCATGATCCCAGGGTCCTGGGATCGAGCCCCGCATCGGACTCCCTGCTCAGCGGGGAGCCTGCTTCTCCTACTGCCTGCCTTGCCCCTGCTTGTGCTTGTTCTCTCCAGTGTGCTCTCGCTCTCTCTCTCTGACAAATAAATAAAAAATCTTAAAAAAAAAAAAAAGTCTACTTTAAAAGGTCAGATTGTCTTCTAGAATAGGGAGCCTCTCCCACTGTGTTTATGCAGTCAAGCAGCCCCTTCTAGAAAATCCAGGGTTTCCTAAGCCCTATTTTTCTAAATGTTTAAAGGTAATTTCCTTCCCTTGTCTATTCTTATGGCTTTTTCAATAAATCTAAGTTCATTTTGAAATGCTGTGAGACAGAGCACATAAAACCCAAGATCATTTCACTCAACTTCCAGCTTATCTACGTTTTGTACATGGAGGAACAATAGTTAAAAGTTGTAATGTAGAAAATTCTTTTTAAGACTTGACAAGAATGCAAACTTGTGCAAGAAAAGTCAGAAGTCACCCAAACGGTGACTTTTTTTGTGGATGCTTTACTATTTTCTCTCTCAGATCATAAAGATTAAAGAACAATGTTTTGCAATGGGACCTGACTCTAAGAAGCCTGGGCTGGATTTGTTTTTCAGGAACTGGCCTTGTCCTCTGGCAGAATGAAATTTAAAAAATGATAAATACATAGCTGCCACTGTATCTTGGGTATAAACATTTCCAAAGCCTTTCAAACTTAAAACTGCAAACTGATATGTTGCCTGAAGTGTTGTTCTTAAATTTTGCCTGTATGTTCCTAAATCACCTCTTCTTTTCAGTGCTCTATGAAATTATTGAGCTGTGTGCTGAGATTAGGCAAGGTGATAATTGTACCTAAATCATAAACACATTTGGTTTAAAGTTTTGGTGCTTCATTTTTTAAGGAATAATCTTAAATAAAGGGGTTAATGTGAGTTTTCTTGGTGGGTTATAAATTTGAGTTAAATATATATAAATTAGATAAAGTCAAGTCATTCAATGTTTATCAAGCATTATGAATAAGATATGAGCATACACTGGCAAAAAAGAAAACTAAACATGATATGGTCTTAGGTCTCAAGGAGCTTATAATTAAGAAAGAGACAAGCAAATGTTTATTTAGCAGTCAAAAGAAATGAAAAGATATGTCCTGATTGGTATTTACTCAAAGAGTCCTTTTAAGAATATCCCAAATAATTTCTCTGAAGGTTCAATGCATAATAAAGCAAAATAAGAGACCCAACTTAATTATCTAAACCAGCTTGTTGGATGATTGACTACATCACATTAAAATGTTATTATACTTTATAATGACAATCATTATAGCTGAAAAAAAATCCAATAAAATAATGTATATGGTACTAGTACAATTAACCATTTTCCCTTTTACACCATTAATCTCCCTTCAAATACGTGTTTACTACAAGGCTCCTTGCCATGAGATTTGAATAAAAAGAAGCTTTAAAGCACACTGTTGGTCCTCAAGGAACTTTCAGTCTGGTTAGACAGACAGGATTTCCTCATATAATATAAGAATTACAGAATTCCCAAAGGAGGAAGAACTGACTTGCAGCTTGAGTTGTCAGGTAGGGCACAGGGAGAACATCGAAGAACTGATAGAATTTTGATGGGAGAAAGGGGTTGGATATTCAAATGAGAGAATGCCAAGAATTTAGGGGCAAAGGCAAAAGCGGCACAGAGCAGTGTCAGTGTAAAGGAATGCTTTCGTTATGTTAGACTAGAGAGTCCATTCCTGGAGTCTCGGGAGATAAGGCCAGAATGCCATGTTGAGGCCTTATTATGAAAGTTTTGAATACAGACTGGAGTTTGGAGTTTGTACTTTATTTTATAAGCATAAGAGTTCATTGGAAAGCTTTTGAACAAGCAAGTGGTGTTACCAAGCATCATGTTAATAATGTCAGTTTAATAAGATGATTCTCAGAGTGATGCACAAACAAATCCCTTGAAGGAAGAACAGACTAGAGGCAGAGTACTTAGGTAAGAGGTTGTGACATTAGTCTAGGTGTGAGTTGGTAAGGACCAGAATTAGGTGGAAGTTAGAAATGTCAGACTAAATCCGTGTGGTGTGTGTGTGTGTCACACGTGTTTTAAAAGAGCACTTAGCATATTATTATAAATGAATAATATAATAAAAACTCCAAAGCTAAATTTATTGATAATATTCATTGTGGTTGAGCAAACATTAGTGGAATGATTATTAAAGTGTCCTATCCAAGACTGCTACAGGAATTCTTTATCTGCGTGATGTTATTATGAATCCAGCCCAGTGATACTCATGTTCCCTATGTAATTTTCCAAATAAGACTTTCCATTGAGAGTTCAGTCCTAGGAAAACTTGGTGTACTTTTGAGGAACTGGAATATTTCCTTCCCTATTTTCTTCCTATGAAGCTCAGGCAATCTTCCCTGAATGCCTGTAGGCTCGAAACCAGGCTTACAGTACTGAAGCTGTGTTGACTTTAGGCTGTAATCTCCGTTTCTTTTTGTTAACTCTCCTCCCCTCCCTTGTCATTACTCTTCACTAATCTTATGGTCTTGGTTTCTTCTCTTCCCTCTGTAAGCTTCTCCAAATGATTTTTCAGAGACAAAGCATAAGGACGTTTAATATGTGCCAATAGCTCTCCTTCTGCTATCCTCAATCTCGGTCTCCTCCCTGAGCTCCAGCATGGCATTTCTACATCTTGCTTTTATTTTGCCCTGCCTCTAAACAGATACCACCATCTAGCAACTCTCTTATGTCCAACCTCCAACCTTATTCAAATGTGATCTTTGAACCAACAGCAGTCTCGCCAGCCGGGAACTTTCCAGAAATGCAAATTCTCAGGCCTCACCCCAGAGTACTGAACCAGAAACTCTGTAGAGTGGGCCCAGCATTCTGTGTTTTAACTAGTCCTTCTAGGGATTCAGACACATGTTGAAGTTTGAGAACCACTGCTCCAGAGAATGTGCTCTTTCCTCTCTCTCCCAGTCTAGCTGGTCCCTAGCTCAAGGTATTTCTCGTCCATTCTGCATGTTTGCTCTGTTATCAGGGTAAATTCTTTATATACTTTTCAGAATTATTATACATTCTTAAAGGAGCTTATCTGACTGGTGTAGCTAATTATTACCCCCACCACAGTTAGTGAAGTATTTATGAGTACCCTACCTCATGGTCGCTGGCTGGCCCATGCTTGAGCCACTTTTGGAATACCCTGCAACACCAGGTCCTCTCAGTGGCCAGCTCTCATAAAAACAACAACAACAACACAAACAAACAAACAAAACACACAGACTAATATTGCTTTCCTGAGAAGATGGCAGAAGATAAACCAGAAAGAGGCCTACTCCTGTCCGATAAGTTAATCTTTAATTAAATTGATATGTGCAATATGTCTTCAGCAGAGGACTAGTGGGGATTTTCTTAGTTGGATAACCTGGATTTCAGGGTTCTTATAGGAAAGACAAGAGGCAACCATTACTGCTTGACACCATTGGAAACAGGCAGAGGCAAGAGGTCTACCTTCCCTGATATTTGAAGATGGTTCAAGTTAGGGTTGAGATAAAAGATCCTATCATAAATTGTTACATGGACAAGGATCCAATTCACAAGTTACATGGGTATCATCCAGTCCGTACCTTTGATGGAAATGTATTGTTAGATGTTTACATTAGTGTGTAAAGATACTATGCCCTTCCTTTCTTTTTAATTTAAGAAGCACTTTATAATTCCAAATGTAGTGACAACTTCCGAAATTGGTCTTATTTATTTATTTTATTTTATTATGTTATGTTAATCACCATACATTACATCATTAGTTTTTGATGTAGTGTTCCATGATTCATTGTTTGTGTGTAACACCCAGTGCTCCATGCAGAACGTGCCCTCTTTAATATCCATCACCAGGCTAACCCATCCCCTCACCCCCCTCCCTTCTAGAACCCTTAGTTTGTTTCTCAGAGTCCATAGTCTCTCATGGTTCGTCTCCCCCTCCGATTTCTGCCCCTTCATTTTTCCCTTCTTATTATCTTCTTCTTTTTTTTAACATATAATGTATTATTTGTTTCTGAGCTACAGCTCTGTGATTCAACAGTCTTACACAATTCACAGCCTTCACCATAGCCCATACCCTCCCCAATGTCTATCACCCAGCCTCAGAAATTGGTTTTAAATCCTCAAGTTGCTTTGTTAAGGGCAAGAAGTGGCAGGGAGGGAATGAGTTTCAGTAGAAATCTCTTATTAAATTGAGGCGGAAAATAGATGGGGGCTAGTTCTCGAAGTTTTGCGTGGTGGCGAAATAAAGAGACAGACAAGTATTCTTGCAAAATAGATGTGAGTTTCTAAAATTTATTCTATCATAATTTGAAAGATGTTGGTAATTCATGTAAGGCAGTTTTATTCTACAGTGGATTAGGAATAAAAAAAAAACAGAACAAATATTTATTAGGCGTTAATGTGATACTCGGTTCCTACCAGGAGTTTTTTTCTTTTGTTTTTTAACCTACTCAAACAGTCAAGGTTAATTTAACTTTTGGTATCTGAAGCAATACCCAAACTACAAGATAATAGATGGTTAAGTGCTAAATTACATTATCCTTGATGTGCTTCTCTTTGTACATTCTTGGAACTCTCATCTCTTGTGATTTTATCTAATAACTATGTAGGTCAGTGTTTCTCAGTCTTGAGTAATGTAGGGATAGACTGCTGCAAAAATTTCTTACATTCCCTCAATATGGAGTGAAAGTATTTTTATTACTATTTTACCAAAACATGTATCAGTCTAAAAATAGGCACAAACCTCTTAACCTTATGATTCTTAAACAACTATAAAAAAACAAATCTACAAATTAAATACAGAAAAGTTATACAGCCAATAGAATTTAAACTAACTGAGGCGCACGGATCATGTTTTATTGAAGCAAAAACATCACACCCTGAGCCCTAGCATGGTTCTGCCTAAGGTGCAGCTTTCTGTGCTGTCAACAGGCCTGTCTTACTGAGTCACATGATGACTCAGCTCTCACCACTTCTTTATTCAAACCACGGTGAAACTAGCCTTTATACACTTCCCGTGGGTTTTTTTTTCTTTTGCCGTGATTTGTACAAACACATCATGTGTGTATTAACTCTGCTTGCGATATTTTCTATTTGGCAACAATTAATACAGTGCTCTCGATTGTCAACTTGAAATACAAATGAAAAGTTGAGAAAATTGGGGGTGATTTGAAGTAGGGTAGCTGTCCAGATGGTCCCAGATTTTCTTGTTATTTTAAAAAGAGCATCAGATGTGAAATCCTCATGAAAGATACTTAAAAAATCCTCATTAAAAAACGGAATGCCACTGTGGTGGACACAGCTGTGCCTACCAGTTCCCCTACAAGGAAGCATGTGGTGCCCCAGCCACCAGAAGACAGCATCCAGTTCTCAGTTCCTTTAGGGTTTGTTCAGCTGCAAAGAGCTGCCAAGGGTTCAGCCTCCACAGGTACCCACATTGAAGGACAGATGGAGGCAGTGGTATTAAAACTTGGCTATTTCACCCAAACAGGGACAACTATGATGGGCCACATATGTTCCAGTCTCCCGTGGACTTGGCTGAGGCTTTGTTGGCCTGCCTTGCCTTGCAGTTCCATCTTGCCCTCTCGATCCTGCTTTCTGCCTCTCTTCCATTAGTGATGATCCTTAATAAATACCCCTCATGCCAAACTCCAACTCAGCATCTGCTTCTGGAAAATCCAGCCAACAAGCACTCTTGAGAATTTCTCTGAGGATCCCAGAGGAGTGAGAATCCTTCTTCTGGGGCCCTGATTTTTCTTACAAGCTTCTAGTCTCAAAGTTCAGCTTCCGGTTGTGTACTCCCATCAGTACTTGAAATTCAACAGGTCCAAAGCTGACACATAACCCATCTCTTGGGCTTGTGCCTGAGAACAACTTGTGGTTCCCCCCCCTGCTTTATAATTTATTTATTGGCACTACCATTGTATTCCCACAGGATCAGAACTTGAGAGGTAATTTTGATTTTTCATACATCTTGCTCTGTACAGTCTATTATTCATGCTTCTTAACATGGGAAGAACTTTACTCACTTCTCCAGAGATTCACTCCCCTCTAAACAAGGGATCTGCTGAAATTGTAATGGAGACTTTCATTTTTCTCTTGGGATATCTATTCCTTTTAATAGTTTTCAGTTTCCCTTCTCTTCGATTCATAAACTTTAAAAGACACAAAAAATTTTTTCTCATACAGGATACATACACACAAAATTCCAACCCACAATCACCTACTTATTTGGGAGTGCAGTATGTTGGCTCACCTACTGAATAAAAGAATAATGCTTTGAGAGGGTGGCAGCAAGGGCCAAGGGCTTCACTTTTCCTCCTGCAGCTGAGATTAAGGCAGTACAGTCATTAAAACAAAATATTAATTTTGTTTAAAATAAAGCAATAAAACAAAAAAATACATTCAATTTTCTTTTCCTCATTATCTTTTATATTGGACTAATGAGTAAAGGAAACTAAGTCTTGATAAATGCCAAAATAATAATTTTATAATATACAGACTAAAACCTGTGTGAATGTGATGCCGTTTACAAGTCTCTCAAAACATATATACTTTTGAAAGCAGTCAACTCATTGAAAAGTACTGCTGTTTAAAACTGAAAGTTGTGTTGTCAGTTGAAAATGAGAAACTGAGATGTTTGTGAGGGAGAGATTGTCAGCAAAGCAGTAGAACATTTCCCGCCCATGGGTGCAGTCTTGAGGATTTGCGATGGCCATGACTAGTCCAGCAACCATCACCATGACACCGACAGGAAGCATGATACAGGACATAATCTTATCTGAGTGTGTCCTTGGTTCTTCAGACAGTTTCAGATAGCATGCTGATGGAATGATAAAAATTAGTGGAGCAGCACAGAGCACACCCTGCATATTGAAAACAAGAAATAACAATATGTTACCAAATGGAGCATTCTTTGGACTTTTTTTTTTAAGATTTTATTTATCTGACAGAGAGAGACACAGTCGAGAGAGGGAACACAAGCAGGGGGAGCGGGAGAGGGAGCAGCAGGCTCCCCGCTGAACAGAGAGCCCGATGTGGGGCTCGATTCCAGGACCCTGGGATCATGACCTGAGCCAAAAGCAGATGCCTAACGACTGAGCCACCCAGGTGCCCCTGGACAGTTTTTGAAATAGATTTACAAAATGTATTTGTCTTTGTACATGTTAAAAGTTAAATAGGTTTAGTTGAATCAACCAAGGGAAAGAAGAATAACCCAATAAAGACTTAGGAATAGGTTTTCCCCTTTCTGATGATATATTTACAAATGATTCGAATAAAATAGTGTATCAGACTTAAGAAAAAAATGATCAGAAAATAATAATTTAGAAAATAAAGCAGAAGGTAAGACCAACTTCTGGCAAACTCTTGAAATGTCCCATATTTTCAGCACATCACATTTTCTTACATTCTTATTTCAAATTGCTGAGTAACTATTATGCTGTTCAAATGGGAGCAGTCTATTTGTCATATATGTACAAGAGGGGACTGACTTCCGGGAAGTGTGTAGGGGATATTATCTTTCCTCTTTCTTGAGTTGGTGTGAAAGTAGGTGCCCCTCTGTATGAGAAATGAAAACTATCACCCCGAGGGCACTTAATATGAAATAGCATTTCATAATCCTCTTTCAAGTAAAACTAAACATGTTAAGTACCCTAGAAAATTGACAGCATAACTATATGACTATGACTCATTCACCTTCACCTATGTTAGCTTATGGATAAGTCCAACCTGAGGGGGCATGTCAGATTGAAAATTATGGGGAATAGTGTTGTCTATTATAAAAATACCAAGAGGGGCACCTGGTGGCTCAGTCAGTTAAGCCTCCACTCTTGATTTTGGCTCAGGTTGTGATCTCACGGTCGTGAGATGGAGCCACATGTCAGTCTCTGCACTCAGCAGGGAGTCTGCTTGAGATTCTCTTTCTCTCTCTCTCTCTGCCCCTCCTCCCACTCAATGCCACGTTGTGTGTGTGCTCTCTTTCTCTCTCTCAAATAAATAAATCCTAACAAAATAAAAAAAATACCAAGAGTTATTGACTTCAAAGAAAAGATACTTTCCCTTTGAGGAAGCTAAATTTGCACTAGACACTGCAAATGATATAATGTTAAAATGTAATGCATTTTAGGCAATATAGTTTTAAAATTATATTAAATGTTAATTATATATTAAAAAAATATAACATACTATTAAAATATATTAAATATAATTGTATAACAAATGACATTCTCTTAAGCCATAAAACATAAGTTTTTAAAAACAGACAATAACAAATGGGATACTGGTTTAAAACTAAAAGCAAGCTTTCCATAAAGTACATGTTTTGCTATGTTTCAAAAAGTTATTATGGAAATATGTAAATATACAAAAAGTAGAAAGAATAGTATAATGAAACTCTATACACCTATCACCTAAGGTTTAAATGCTTTTTGACACATTATTTGGTAGATTTCCCCAGGGCAAAATCGCAAACCTGATTTTGAAGCTGGATGATGTAAAAAACAGATAACTTAAAATAGTTTTAAAAGAAATATTTTCTCAATATCATCATTTACTAAAATTACTGTTATACTCAGTGCCATCCTCAGGCCAGGAATATTACAACTATGATTCCAAAAATATAGCTTTTTTAGCTTTTATAAAAATAGAAGTCCAGAGAAATGGCAGTTGGTTGGAATATGTTATGAAATGACTATTGAGACACTATCTAAAAATTTGGAGAAGAATAAGAGGGACCACACTTTATGGAAAATATGTCTATAGCCAAAGATACGAGTGAGAAAAGAGGTGCTAAAGTGTATTCTCATTTAAAATATATGGAAAATGTAATTTTCCCATTCATGGTATCTGCATACAAATGAATACCTACAAAGGTACACAGATACAAAGAATTAGTTTTCACATGGCAAGAATTGAATGAATTATGGACTCCTTTGTCTCGAAACACTTGAAACTAACAATGTTCTTTTAAGAAAAATACTGTAGAACTCCATCTGTGTTTATAATAATTATTATCCTTCGATTTCTTTGAAAAAATTGTGAAAACAATGAAAAAATAATTAAGATATAAATATATGTATGTGGGTGTGAGGGTGTGTATATGTATAGAGTCTCTTCTCTTTACAGGAACAAACATGTGAAGCTAATTCATCTGGAACTTCAGAGTGTTGAAAGTGCTATCAGGATGAAAACCGCCACCAGCTGCTGCTAAGAAGCTGTCATCAGTCAGCATTTTGGGACACTTCCAAACCTAACTTGCTGGGCAGTCCAAAGCAATGGGTGTTCTGTTTATGCTATAATTCTTAAGAGTTGAGAAAGTAGCAATTAGTGGGAAAACTATATAGCTGATGTTTGTACTGGAAGAAGTCCAGTTGAGTATCTTGTCTAGATAGCAGTTACTTTCTTAATATTTGAAAGCGCAGTCTTGCTAGAGGTTGTTGTTAGGACCCAAGATCATCAGTAGAATGATATAGCAGTTCCTTCTGCTCTTTTTCCTGTAAATTTGTCCTGCTTATTTGATCTACTAAATATAGCCTTGTGTGAGAATACACCACTGGCTTTGGAATAATTTTTGGAATTGCTTGACAGGATGTAAATATCCTTTCATTAAAGGGATAATAAAATATAGCCTTATTTTAAAGGCAGGGCTGCACTGTCCTTTGATAATAATACTGTTGATGCCAGGGCATTCTGCAATTTGCTGTAAGGAAATAACAGAAGGTGTTGAAGATTTTTACTGGCAGTACAAATTGGGAACTTAACTGAATTCTCCTACCAGAATAGAAAACTTCTCAAAGGATACAAGGAAGCTGAAAACTAAACAAAAGAATGCTTATACCTCTTCTAAGTTTCTACTTTGTAATCAGTTTGGATTCATGAAATGTATTCCTGTACCTTAAAGAGAAACTCTAACTCAGGAGGTCTTTGGCAGCTTGGACTATGCCTTGCTCACCCTGATGATGTATCTCTCTATGTGGGCTGGTGCTGGGTAATTGGCTTGCTTGCTTCCTTCTACTTTAAGCTGTGCAGGATGCTTTTTGGGCTGGTTACTCTGGCCACAGGCCCCAGCTGCTTCATCTTTTCTCTTTGTACTGTGAGTAAAAAATGCATAGGGCCCAATTACTGTAGATGCCTTTTTTTTCTATTAGTAACATCAGTGCCCAGATCCTGGATTCTTATACCACGAATGGACTTCTATTTATTTTATTTGCTTCTAAAATGAATCCTTTAAAATGGAGGGTGTATTTCCTTTGGAAAATATGTCATTGTTGTCTACTGCTATGAAAACAATGAAATAAAAAGGAAGCTAAGCTCTAAATGGGGTTTTGCTTTTTATTAGGTACTAATAAAACTCCAAATAATTTATCCTATATTATTCTAGTTATAGTAAGTAACAGCATTTCCCTAACTTCACAAATTGAAGGTCTGATTCTATTACACATCTCATTAGTGAAGATCATTATTCTACTTAGCGATGATTCAGACACCACAGTAGAAAAGAATTCTTAGAGTACATTGTTAACTGAGATAAAAGCTATTAGTTAAAAATTAATTTACATGAAAAACTTTCAGTTCCATGTTATTTCATCTCCTGGTATTGATTTTAACTCATTATTAAAGTCTAGCCATATATATTATGGATTACTCTTAACCTCACTTATAGGTAAATTTAATGTAGAGGCTTTTAACCTAAAATTTGGATAGAGAAATGAATCTGCTTATTTTATATAATTTAAAGCCTTTTTTTTGGAAACCTTAGGCTAGCATAATAATAAAAAATGTGGGCTATAGGGGCTGAAAGCCTGTGTTCAAATCTTGATTCTGCCACTTACAGCTAGTGTGAACTATTTAATCACTCTGTGCCTCAGTTTCTTCATCTATAAAACTAATACAGATTAAGGAAGATAACTCATGCAAAACACTTGGCACAGAGTAATCGATACATATTAGCTCACACTGTCATTCTGAAGTGGAACACAGCATGCTTTAGGTACTTTTAAAGTGTTGCATGATCCAGACTACGTTAGTTGCTGAGAGAAATGATGCCTCATCTGGCTCTATTAAACATGACAAATGTCCACAAGAAGGGAGATGAGTAAAGATATGAATATGTTGTTGTGCATGCCAAAAGACTTTTGTTGATTGGAAAAACATATGCTCAGGTGATCTGTAAAAGAATGGAGATCCTATATTTTATTACATTCTCATAAAATGCCCTTAGTGATTCAGCATTTCCATGCAACACCTGTTGCTTATCACAAGTGCGCTCCTTAATCCCCATCACCTGTATAACCCATCCCCCACCTACCTCCCCTCTGGTAATCATCAGTTCTCTATAGTTGAGAGTCTGTTTCTTGGTTTGCCTCCCTCTCTCTTTTTTCTCCCTTTGCTTGTGTGTTTCCTAAATTCTACAAATGAGTGAAATCATATTGTATTTTTCTTTCTCTGACTTACTTCACTTAGCGTAATACTCTCTAGCTCCATCCATGTTGTTACAAATGGCAAGATTTCATTCTTCTTTATGTCTGAGTAATATTCCATTGTGTATGTACGCCACATCTTCTTTATCCATTCACCACTCGATGGACATTTGGGCTGTTTCCATAATTTAGTTATTATAGATAATGCTGCAATAGACATTAGGGTGCCTGTATCCCTTTGAATTAGTGTTTTTGTATTCTTTGGGTAAATACCTAGTAGTGCAATTGCTGGGTCTTAGGGTTGTTCTATTTTTAACTTTTTGAGGAACCTCCATACTGTTCTCCAGAATGACTGCACCAGTTTGCATTCCCACCAACAGTGCAAGAGGATTCCCCTTTCTCCATATTCTTGCCAACATCTATTTTTTCTTGTGTTGTTAATTTTAGCCATTCTGGCAGGTGTGAGATGACATCTCATTGAAGTTTTGATTTGTATTTCCTTGATGATGAGTGATGTTGAGCATCTTTTCATATCTCTGTTGGCTCTCTGTATGTCTTCTGCCCATTTTTAAATTGGATTATTCATTTTTGGGGTGTTGAGTTTTATAAGGTCTTTATATATTTTGGATACTGACCCTTTATCAGAGGTCATTTGCAAATATCTTCTCCCATTCCATAGGTTGCCTTTTAGTGTTGTGGATTGTTTCCTTCTCTGTGCAGAAGCTTTTTATTTTGATGTAGTCCAATAGGTTATTTTTACTTTTGTTTCCCTTGCCTCAGGAGACATATGTAGCAAGAAGTTGCTATGGCTGATGTCAAATGGTTTACTACTGCCTGTGTTCTCCTGTAGGATTTTTACAGTTTCAAGTCTCACATTTAGGTCTTTAATCCATTTTGAAATTATTTTTGTGTTTGATGTAAGGCAATGGCCCAATTTTATTCTTTTGCATGTTGCTATCCACTTTTCCCAACACCATTTGTTGAAGAGACTGTCTTTTCCCATTGGATATTTTTTCCTGCTTTGCCAACAATTAATTGACCAAATAGTTATGGGCTCATTTCTTTAAACCTAGTGTAATTGTCTTGGGTTATTAGATCGTAACAGACAACTTAAAATAAATCTTATTTAATTGTCTTTTTATGAATATCTATGTAACCAGGTTTTTTAAAAGAAGCCTAAGGATCTAGAATCATGTTTTAAATTTTTTAAAATAGTCTTCCACAACCAGCTGAGATCTTGGCTTTATAATAGACATTCACCCAATATTCTCCCCCTTATTATTCTATAATACCAGAATTCTGTCTTTTTAAATTTTTTTTTATTTTTTAAAGATTTTTATTTATTTATTTGACAGAGAGAGACACAGCGAGAGAGGGAACACAAGCAGGGGGAGTGGGAGAGGGAGAAGCATGCTTTCTGCTGAGCGGAGAGCCTGATGGGGGACTTGATCCCAGGACCCTGGGATCATGACCTGAGCCAAAGGCAGATGCTTAACAACTGAGCCACCCAGGCACCCCCAGAATTCTGTCTTAACCACAAAAAACTTTCAACATAAGTACAATAGGGAATATTTAATGTAATCAAGTGCTTACAATTTTGTTGTGCAAGTGTCAGAGAGATAAGCAATTAACAGAAAGTTAGGGTAATGTTTACAAAAATATATCATTACTAAAAAATAAGCAATATGTATATGCTTGTTTAATTTAAAGGGAATAAAAAATTGTTAGGCTATCAACATGTGGTGAGCTATCAGGCAGCTGATAAACATTTTTTCATATCAAAATTCTACAATATTAAAAAAAAACAACTAAATATGAACTCAAATGAGACATTTAACAAAGTAAGAAAAAACAGATCTGGGAATCTGAGGTTGATCATACCTCAGCACAGATGAAAGATTACTATCATTGTTAATGCCATCAATTTTTGGTAACACCTACTATCCCAGTGCTACACTAAAGGATGTCTTTTATGTCCAGGAACATTGGTAGAAATAGTTCCTGATCTGTGGTCCCAAGGGGCAATTGCCCATGCAGTAATTTTAGCACTGTGTTCTTAGCACTATGCCATATACTGTGGAGGATGGAAGAGGCAGCTAAATATCATTCTTGTCTTCAAAGAACTTACTCTCTGGTAGGGAAGGCAAGCTTATGGACAATCCAGACAGTATATGATACATGATGACAATACGTAAATCAAGTTAGTGCATTAAGGTAGCAGTCATCCACTTACATAGATCAAGGTTGGAATGTGAAATGATTTTGTATGAACCTTTGAGACTTTGGTCTATGCAAAACGGAGAGGTAGGTGAAAGTTACCTTTGATATTTATGCATCTCTCCTATGAACTTTCTTTCCAATGCTGGTGGAATAGATGATTCCCCAGGCTCCTGTGGTTTTGGGAAATAGCCTACTCCCTACTCTTCACATACCCTGCTACGAGGACATCCCCAAGAGTGTATTACTGACTGAATCTATTTTGTCTGGAACTTCAAATCCAGATGGCATCTGGAGGGAATAGTATCTTGGGCACTGACAATAATACCTTCACCTATCCCTCAACTCTCAATGGAGTGAGTAAATAATGACTTGGGATCCCATCTGTAAAAGTCTGCCCTCCCTGTGGTGCATAATTAATAAATGCTAAGTGGTGGGTTTCTGAATAGAAATTCCATAAAGATTGTAGAAGAGTAAGATTAATGACTCTGAAGTGGTAGATCCATTTCTATTCATTTCTCACCAGATGGCATCATTGTCCCAGCTCCACAAAGTAGAACCAAGGAGTCATTCTTGATGTGTCCCTCTATCCCCTTTGTCACAAAATCCTATTGATCTTTTCTCATAAATGTCTTTTGGGAATCCATCTCTCTCCTTTCTTTTCTTCTTGATTTACATAGTAGCTGAACTTTTCATGTTTATTTGTGAGATTGTATGCTCCATGAAAGCATAGATCCTTTCTGATTTCCTCCCATCATTGTATCTCAATTATATAGTAATAATATATACTTGATCAACAAATAAATGAGTTAGAAGTTGCACTAGACCTTAAATCTTTGTAAGATTTGGACAGAAATAAAAGGATAATAATAATTATAAAAGAATAAACATAAGCCAAAGGATAAAAGAAAGAATTACTATGGCTTACTCATAGGCCACAAATAAGATTGACTAGAGCTAAAGGTGGATTTGGGAAAGTAAATGGTAAATAACTTTCCATAGAAGGCATGGGGTCAGATTATAGAGGGGACAGAGTTTATGCTTGCTCTGGTAGGAAAGTGGAGATTTTTAAGTATTGTCATGATAAACTGGAAGCAGAACTTACATATGTGCTAGTTGAAACAAAGAGCCAGTATTAATTCAGATGTGATATAACAAGGACTTAGATTTGGGAGAGAGCAGTAGAGATTATGAGGGAAAGTCTATAAAGGGAAACGAAATATTTTAAAGAAAAAGAACTTGGGCTGTGGTAAGTGAATGCGGGGTATGGATATAATTATCTTCATTCACACATATTTAATGAATTCCTCTAGACCTATTTTTATGCAGCAACTTCCAGATCCACTTAATATGTAGCTGTTTTTAGTAATGTTTATGTATTATAGAAAATAAAATATGAAAAAGTGCTCCAAACCAGGGTGTCTCAACCTCAGCACTACAGACATTTTATTTATTTGTTTTTATTTTTATTTTTTTAAAAGATTTTTATTTATTTATTTGACAGAGAGATAGAGAGCGAACACAAGTAGGCAGAGTGGCAGGCAGAGGGAGAGGAAGAAGCAGGCTCTCCTCTGAGCAGGAAGCCAGATGTGGGGCTCGATCCCAGGACCCTGGGATCATGACCTGAGCCGAAGGCAGACGCTTAACCGACTGAGCCACCCAGGCACCCCAGCACCACTGACATTTTAGATTGGATAATTATGATGGGGGCTGTCCTGTGCATGGTAGGGATGTCAGCAGCATCCTCAGCCTTTCCCAATAGATGCCAGTAGCACCCACCTATCCACCTGTGACAACAAAAATGTTCCCTGGGTGAGGAGGAGCAAAATCTCCCCCATGGGAGAACCACTGCTCTAAAAGTAAATAGCCTTATAAAGTACACAAAATCATCATTGTAAGATTTATTACTACATAACAAACGCATTTTCATTTCATTTCAGAAACTGATACCTTTGTTAGGGAAAATACATCCTTCGTTAAATGTAAACATTATTTTTTAAAGGGATTTTCAGAAATGGAGGTGTAAATCTTTAAATATACTTACATTGAGTTCTAAAACTTTTCCAAGGCAATCAATCAGCAATGATGTAAACATGGCTACAGTAATGATAACCACTGTTACAATAATGTGGAGGACCGATGAAAGATTCCCACCAAAAAACACATTGGCAATTACCTGCCAAAGAAACACATTATTTAGAGACGGATTCTCAGAGGCATGCAGGACTTATTAAGAAAGTATGTCATATTATAGCACTTAGGACTGTATAAAACACTACCAGTAAGGCAATCAATCAAATCTTAAGCCATACGAATGTCCTATCTTTTCCAAAGTACTTACACATAGACAAACACACGTTTCAATAACAAGTATTCTTTGCCGAATTATTAGACAGGTAGTATATTATATTACAGACCCAAAACATGGTATATAATGGGTGAAAAAACATATTTCTCAAGTGTAAGAAAGATCTTAGGAAGTTACCTTATAAGGTATTTGAGTCCAACAAGGTCGTCACTAACAGAATCTATGGATGGTATTTAGATTTTTGAATGAGAGGAGATTGGAAAGAGTCAACCAATCTAAGAAAACAAATAGTGATCTGGATAAAAAAGATCAAATAGAATTTAGAACTAGAAGAGCTTTAGTTACCTAGATCCATCTTTCTTGAGTAATCAGCTTTACAGCAATCCTGAAATGTCCTTGTCCTACCTTGGCTAGAGGTAGGGCTTAAAACATGGGTAGGATTTAGAGCAGAATTAGAGACTGAGGCAACAGTGTGAAAAGAGCAAAAGAAGAAAGAAGAACAGGAAAGATACCTATGGAAGACAAGAAAGAGAATATCTGAATAGGGCTGACTCTGCAAGAGAGCCCTGAGACAAGAGTTGGAAATGGTAGAAGGTCAGATGCTGGGGGACCTTAATGAAGCCAACCCTCCAAGCTGTTACTTGTCTAACATTCCAGATAAGTAACATTCCTCACAGACTGGACACTGCCATAGCTCTACTAATAATTACTGGGAATATTAATAACTTTTACTTATTTATGGTTTTACAATTAGTGATGTTTTTTAAATATTTAAAATTCATTCTTATAGAAGCCTCTAATACATGATTATAATAGTAGAAAATCACTGCGTGTGGCAGGCTACTGAGAGATATTCATTAGGGGTATGGACAGGCTTTTTGGCACCCTTTTATGTGGCTGGCTACTTTATCTATGAGTAGAAATGGCTTTGACTGTGTTTATGCTAACTGTGTGTGTGTGTGTGTGTGTGTGTGTGTGTGTGTGTGTGTGTGTGTAGAAAGGAGAGAAAAAGGAAGTGAATGAGTGAAGTATATTTGAGGTTCCTCTGCCTAGTATTTGCTATCATGGCAGAGACTCTTGAGTCAGTTCTATCTTCCTGTCATGGCAGCTAGAAAGGAAACAAGTTCCAAGAACTAAAGACATAAACTGTGCAGGTGGAGTGACTCAGATTGTCCACAAGCAGTTCACCAGAAGCCACATGAGAATGCAGCATCTGTTACCGCTGACCTACAGATCAGATTTGAACCCAAAGTACTGGGCAGAAGCTAAAATAAAACCAATCCCTGCATCTAACAAGAGCAAAAAATTTTTCAAGTTTCTTAGATTTGAAAAATCTTCATAAAGTAAATTTCAATCTACTTCTCCCTTATATTCAAGGTGGAGAACTAGTCTGTGAGTTACACATTTGTAAGTGAGGACAAGTGCTAATTGTAAAGGATATACATAGTGCTGAACATTTCCTTATTCCATTTTCCTGAGCAGTTCCTTATCCCCCAGAACTGGCATAAGGTAAGCACTGGTCTTCCTCTAGAAGCCTGCTGATTAGTTAGCGTATTTAAAGCTCTGTAGGCGGTTCACTTCACACATTAGACCCATTCACATGGTGCACTGTGTAAACAGCCTCTAGGAATAGATCCTAAAACTAAGCCCTTTTCAGTGTGATTGCTCAAAGAACCACTGTGAAGCAGGATCATGTTTTTCTGCTGACTGGTACAGTGGATTTTTCGCTGACTGTATGAGGGATTCCCGACAAGCTATCCAGCTTTACAGAAAAAGAATGATTTCTTTTTCACTTAATCGTCCTTTGCAAATCCATACATATAGTACAAGTACATCACAAATACATATATATGTAATATACTATCTTTATTATTTTACATGGTGTAAAAATATATATTTGTATAAATATATAAATAAAATATATCTGTAAACTAGTGGTTTAAATTGAATTTTGGTTTTCCATAGATAATAAGACATTTTAGTTTTTTCAAAATAACAAAACTGATCAAAATCTGTTCAAAGTTGCCTTTAATACACATTGACTTATAAAGCATCTTAGCAAAAGAACGATTTTGTAATACACGTTTTAAATCTTAGTACTTAATTTCTTTGTAAGAATGCTTTTAAGAAAAAAACCACTTAGTTTGGCTCTATTAAAGGCTGGCATTCATTTTGGAATGCAGTTGTATAAATATTTATACTTATGCTAATATAAACTAAACCACCAAACATGATCTTCAAATCCAACTTTTGAAAAAGTAACTTGTAAACATTTGAATATAAATTTATCTTTAAACTGGTTGAAAAAGAGACTTATAAATTATATGACTTACCATGCACTTGTGAATTTACAGATTTAAATTATTTACAAATCTTCCTAAATTAAATGTAGTAGAAGGATCGACTAGGTAAAATGTTGGAAAGGAATTGTGCTTACCTCTCTAGTCACAAAACATTCAATTGGGTACGTTAAAATGACAGTGACTCCATAACAGAACCTTCCGAATGTTACCAAATCATCATTTCTGCAATAGTTTTCAAATAAGTCTCCTGGAGAATAATATAAAATAGATTTATTTCAACTGAATATTTGAGATAAATATCTAACAAATCAGATATTGGATATTTATTGTATAAGTAGAGCTCCATAAACTCCATTTAATTAATAGAATAGACTGCCAAGTCTAAATACAAGGTTTTTTGTTTTCAATAACTATATAATTATGACTGATATTAAAACTAGTACATTTTCCACTTGAAGATGAATTCATCAGTGACAGTTTTTCTCTTATTCTAATTGTTTGTTTTTAGTAGATTTGCCTTAAATTTGTATCAACTTCTGAAAAATACTTTCATCCATTGTCTTCTGACACCTGAACCAACTCCCTAAATTCTTGTGCACTAGCTTTATAAACTTGCTTCTGGTCTTTGTTTCTGGTAAATAAGTGACTTTGTTATTAAAAAAAAAAGTCTTAAACAGATTTCCTTTTGAAATGTTATTCTTAGATCAAGGGCAATCCTGAAAGGAAGAGCAGACGAGTACATCTGGGGAGCTGAATTCCCTGTATATCATTGCTGTAGGGTTTAATCCCAGACTGAGGGCCACAGCAACTATTCACCTTTCATGGTATCTGATGAACCCGAGTGCAAGTACACTAATTCAAAACTGTGAAAATATGGTTATTTCTGGGGTAAAGCATTATATTTAATTAGTTCCAAACTAAACAATGGACCATGCACACCGTGAACCAATTCTTATTTAGAGACTACATTTTCTCAGACATCTATGAAGAAATAGAGGGATCTAATGAGGGCAGAAGTCATGTCAGTAAAAAGTTTCCCAATACCGAAACAAACAATATTTGTGCCTATTTATTTCCTTTTTTTTTTTTAAGATTTTATTTATTTATTTGACAGAGAAAGACACATTGAGAGAGGGAACACAAGCAGGGGGAGTGGGAGAGGGAGAAGCAGTCTTCCCCGCTGAGCAGGGAGCCTGATGCACGGCTCCATCCCAGGACCCTGGGACCATGACCTGAGGCGAAGGCAGACGCCTAACAACTGAGCCACCCAGGTGCCCCAGGCCTATTTATTTCCTTAATATAACATGCTTACATTTTAAAATTTGGGTCACATTTTCCAGTTAGACTGAATAGAAAAATAAGATCAAAGTCACACACTACCACACTATTTAAAAAGAAAACAAAACTATACTTCTGTCCTTTTTTCTTTAATTAAAAAGCTAAATGACCCACCTCTGCCAAGACTTACTTTAATGACTCTTCTCCCCTCCTCCTATCAACTGGAACAAATGTACATTACCTCCTAGGGTCCCTTTTAGGCGGAAAGGGATTAAACCACAAGCAGTCGTGGCAAAGACCTGCTTCAAGTCTGACTGAAAATGTTCTACCACTCAGAAAAGAGGACAGAAGGTCCCTGTTCATTAACCTTCAGTAAAAAGTGACTGAGAATGTCAAGAACAACCTCGACTTCTTTACTGCCTCACAAGCTGAAATATATCTACTAAAAGGGAAAACAAAAGAAGCAAGCAGTTTGCACAGGAAAGACCAGATTTGCCTAAGATGAAATGGCCTGAAGAAACAATGTCAGCTTATTCCAGCTTGAGTCTATTTTCAGGAATTATAGCTAGGTTAAAGAAAAAAACAACAACAAAAAGCCCAAACCAAAACCAACCCGTCAGCTTTGTTATGTAAAGATTTAATTATATCTAAGCAATTACCACCGATAATAACACTAGGAAGGTGTGACTAAGAAAAAGGGTTTATGTCATACAGGGAAGGCATTTAAAAACCAAGGTTTTGTACAGACTGGAGCCTACAGGCCATTCACCTTGGCAAATGATGTAGCAACAGTGATACATGGCAATGTTTTGAGACAATTTTTATCAAGATTTTCACAGTCACTTCATTGCCGCACTCTAATGGCACATACATGGATTGTATTTTTGATGGCATTGGAATTATGTTAAACACTTTGTTTTGAAGCCGTTTTTACTTTTTTCTTTATTTCTTGAGAAATCTCTGCCTATAATCATAGTTACCTGTGACCTCTATTTGAAACAATACACCCAAGAGTACCTAGTATCATCTGAAAACTGAGTGAAGAGGAGCTGGAGGATAAGAGACGCTTTTAATGGGTCGGCCTTGACCAAAGTGGGGTAGACAGCAAGAGAGAATGGAATGAAAATTGAACTGGAAGTCAGGAGACTTGTTTTCTACTTTGTCACCAGCCAGCTTGGGCAGGTTCCTTCACCTCTTTGTGTTTTAAGCAGGGGGTAAAACTAGTTATTCCACTTACCTTCATAGGGTTGTGTCAAGGTCAAATGAGATAATAGACCTGCAAAAGCTGTGACATGTTTGAATCACAGCATTTACCAGGGTATTAATACTACACAGAGGAGTGAGGGCACAGGTCAAAGGAAGAAGAGAGAACCACTCAGCTGTTGGGCCTGGGCGAACAGGGAAAAGAGAAATAAATTCAGTGTCAGGTGGTGAGGTGGAGGAGGAGGGGGGAAGAGGTGGGGCTGCTTCTGTGCGAAAGATGACGTTTTGTGTTTAAGGCAAGAAGGGATAACTAAGCAGGAATGTCCTGCAGGCAAGAGGCTGGAGATGAAAAGAAAGGTCTGGACTAGAGTTTATAAAACAATGACAATCTCCAGGGAATTTGTTGAGAGAAAAGAAGGCAACTTGCCTGGGCCAGTTAATGGAAGGTGGGAGTAGAAGGGGAGAGAAGGTAAGAGAAAGCAAAGAGCAATCACTCAGGGGGAAAGAGTGAATGATGATGTGGTAGTGCTCCTTCTCCTATGGGAGAAAAGACAGGATGTTCAGAACTGTTAAGTGATTCACAGAGGTGCACGAGAATCAGAACCAAGATGATTCACTTTGAAGAGTGGGAGGACGCTGGTATTTCTGAGAGTGAAGCTGCAGCGGAGAGGGAAGCCAGATTTCAAGTGCTTTTAAGTGAAAGCATGGAAGAGGAGAGGAAAGGAACTACAGAAACAGGTTTAGCAGTTCAAAAGGGAGAAAATCAGGAAAACAGAAACGGCAGAGGTGGGAAGGGAGAGGAGAGAATGGACAGAAGAGATAGCGATACTCTGAAGTAGAATACTGGGTATAATTGTGCCGAAAATGAGGAGCGACAGAACCAGTCCATGTGAATAACAAAATATGATGAGAACCGAATCTCTCATTTTACCTTGGGTGAAGCCAGTAAAGGTCAAGTATCCACATGTAGCAAAGAGAGTACTGGTAAGTACAGAAGCCAAGGTAGACACATGGATGATGCGGGACCAGTTAGCTACTGTGGGGTCTTCCAAAGAACCATAAACTAAGAAGCAGTTATGGTGGCAAATAAATGCTGCAATACAAAAAAGAAAAAAAAAAGAGCACCATTAAAGCAAATGTTACTGGATTTCCTTCTCCTTCGGTGCCCACAGTTCTTGGTCAGGTGGCTTTGAAGAATGAAGAGGTAGACCGGACAGAGTGGCAGGCAGTGAAGCAAGTTTACTGAGCGATAGCAAAGTGATAGTACAAAGCTCCCGAGGACGGAGGGGACCCGAGAGGGTTGCCATTGGAGTTTCTAAATCTATAGGGGTTTTTGTGGGCTTGTTGGAGGGCTGTTTTAATCGATTAACCCTCCCTGCACCTGTCATCCAATCAGATTTTTGTCATCTATCACATGGGAAAGGGTGGAGGGCTCCTTCCAGGGCCGAGTAAAATCCTTTTAAGGGTGGTTTCCTCTTAGGGCAGGGGCCCCTTGTCCCTGCCTGCCTGCCTTCCAACTGTCCTTTATCACAAGCACTAAGGTTCTCTTTTTTCTTCTAAAAATTCAGAGATGTATGTGACTTTGGAATGCTACTGAAGTTCAAATACATTAATTCACTAGCTATGTCCAAAAATAACTTTTTTAACAACTGTAGGAATGAGAAATTTCACTCACGTTAGGCTTATGTGGTCTCTTCATGTCAGTCTTGATATAAACCAGGCCTATCCAACTTTCTCTCCCATTTTCCATTTCCTAGTGGCCTTCCAATCTTAAGGGAAATCTAAACAACACTATGTTTTCAGTCCATGGCTTCCTTTCCAATCTGGGATATAACAGAGTAGCTTTAGACATCTGGCCAATTTGTAATACTTTGTGTGCAAGGTTTTGAATAAGCACATAACACTTGCTAGATTTTCAAGTTAAAAAATAAGATGACTGTAATGAGTTTTCTGCATGAGAAAGAGACTTGTCCAAATTAAATCAAATTTTAGTGATGAGTGAGAAAAGTTTGAGCCTAATTTTATGTTGGCACAAACTAGACCATATGGTGCTAATAGGAAGCCTAAAACTTGGGACATTTGCTCTCCAGACACAAATAAGAAACTTTTTCATTATACTGAAGACTCCATATTGAGAAAGGGCCTGTGAAATCATATACTCACCAAACGACATCACACCAAGAGCCTGAATGGCATTAGGCTTTGCAAATACCCAAGCATCCTCTGTTTTTGGTCTAGAAGATAAATCAGGTAATTTAATGAATGATCAAACAAATGCGAACCTAAGCATGTCAGAGAACAAGAAATGGTGTCACAGTAAAAACTGAGTATCTTTAAGTCAGAAATTAACAAGGGGCCCCCATCAATCTTTCTTAATTGTAAATAATTTCCCAGGAACATGCATGTTATGTTTACCTCAGTCCTTTAAAATGCATGTCAAATATGTGGAAAGACTTTATTTTTATATATTTAAAATATCCACTGACTACTTAATTTTATGACATTTTTACTCACCAATTTAACAACAAACATTTGTTATGCACTGATCATTGAAGATACCGATTGAGGGAGATACAAAAATTAATAATGCAATGTTCCTCCTCAGCTAATCAATACTTCCTTCATTCCCCTTGAACTCATTTCCCAGGCTCATCCTACCCCAGGGAAATTCATAGTTGGCACTACAGTTGACGGAAGAAGGTGGACATGAACTAATAATAATTGAGGATGTAGTTAACTGTATTCTGGGAATTATCCTCTGATATCTCAATCTTCACAGTAACATTCACGTATTATTGTCACTATTTAATACATTAGGAAAGTTAAGCTCCGGGTGGTGATAAAACTGGTCAAGCTTCCACAGAAAATAAGTGAAGCTGAGATTTGCTGTTCATCCCAGTATCTCTTTTACACTGAACTGTCAAGTGACCTCAAATTCTCACCTGTGGAAATACTTCTCAAAGACGTTTTGGAAAGATATGAACTTTAAATTACCTGAGGCATCCTATTTCTTAGTGGAATTAAAATATTTACCAGCCTGTCTATTGGTAGAGCTCAGTCTCCCTGGTTACCATATATCCCTGAGTAATGGTGAAGATTCTAGGTTCTGAGATCAGACAGCCTGTGTTAGTCTTCTGGCCCCTTCCGCCTGTGTGATCGTAGGCAAGTGATGAACCTTTTTGTGCTTCAGTTTTTATATCTATAAAATGAGATTAATAAGAGTAGTACCTAATCCATTGAGTTATTGTGTGAATTAAATGAGATAAAATATGTAAGATTTCTGGAAGAGAGCCTTGCATATAGTCAAGTGTTCAATAACTGGTCATTCATATCATCAACTTATTAATATTATCCATTGTCATTTAATAAAAAGTAGGCAAAATGGCTCAAAGATGTCCAGCTTCCCTGAAAAGGAAAGGCTTGAGTGAAACCCAAAAGAATACATTAAGACCGAAGAGGGGAAAAGGGGAACGAGGGTTGTAGAAAGCCATAAATGCAATTGGTGTAAATGCACCTACTTCATAAGCTTGTTATTCATTCTCCATGTAAAACACACACTCACACAAAAAGTCTCATTTGCTCTGTCAAAGTTAGTGGGATTTATGCATTGTATCTTTTTTTTTCATTCCATATTTGAAATGAGCGGTTACAGGTCCTCGAGAATGAGCCAGCCTAAGAGGGAGGCCTCAGGCTGTTACAGGCTTGCGGTGACTCCCGTGTCTTGAGGCGGAGCTGCTTCCACCTCCTGCCTCCACTGTTCTCGCTGCTGTGAACGTTAACCGAGAAGAGCGTACCCGTCAAATGCCAAGGTTACCAGGGAAAAAGGCAGATTTTGCCCACGGTCTTTAAAAAATGATTCAGAAAAGCAGCACTAAAAATTACAGAAACTTGGAAGGTTGTAAGTTTTTTTTTTTTTTAAAGATTTTTATTTATTTATTTGACACAGAGAGATAGCGAGAGAGGGAACACAAGCAGGGGGAGTGGGAAAGGGAGAAGCAGGTTTCCCGCGGAGCAGGTAGCCCGATGCGGGGCTCGATGCGGGGCTCGATGCGGGGCTCGATGCGGGGCTTGATTCCTGGACCCTGGGATCATGACATGAGCCGAAGGCAGTCACCCAACGACTGAGCCACCCAGGCGCCCCATAATTTTTAATTTTTTGTGTTCACCTTAATGATGCTGATTTTATGATTTATTTGTTTATTCATTTATTTATTTTAGTTTTTAGAGAGAGCGAGTGAACAAGAGATGTGAGGCCGGTGCGGGGGAACAGAGGAAAAGGGAGAGAAAGTCTTAAGCAGGTTTCAGGCTCAGTGCAGAGCTTGACTCGCGGCTTGATCTCACCACCCTGAGATCATGACCTGAGCTGAAATCAAGTCGGACTCTCAACCAACAGAGCCACCCGGGCACCCCAATGATGCTGATTTTGTAAGATGGAAAATAATAAAAAGAGATGTTGCAGATAGGAAAGCATGTGCATCCAAATCTAGGGAAAAGGACATTGAATATGGCTTTCCGGTATTTTATAAAATAGCCTGAAATTAAAATTAGTTGCAGAATCAACCAGCTACACACACACACACACACACACACACACACACACACACACACACACACACACACGAGAGAAAGAGAGAGAGAGAGAGAGAGAGATGGAGGGAGAGAGAGAGAGAGAGAGAGAGAAAGTTCCTTGGCATATTTAGAGATTTCTGGAAACTTGATACCCATAATGATTGAGAAAATGAAGTTATATACTGTTCTGATTTTAGACTATAGATGCTGAAATACAAAATGAAATATCAAATGCCACAAGCAATGTATAAGAAAAAATCATGACTAGGAAGAGTTTTTCAAACAAATGCAAGCGTTGTTCAATAATAGAAAAATCTATTAATGTAATTCATCTCATCAACAGATTAATGGAGACAAAAAGCTTATGCGCTCTCAAAATATGTAGAAGAGCCTACAATCCAATATTTACTTTGAAAAACATGCTAAGCAAGCTATTAATAAAATAGAACTTCCTTAGTCTGACAAGAAAATCTACCAAAATCTCTAGCAAATGACACATTTAAAAGTGAAAATTTAGAAATATTACAATTAAAGGTGGAAACCAGATAAGGATGTTTACTATCACTGCTTCCAGACTATATCACAGGAATTCCTAGCTAATGCAATAAAATAAGAAGTGATAAGATACTTAATCATTGGAAATGGATAAATTATTTGAACACAACAGAATTGTGTCCACAGAAAATTCAGGGGGAATTTGCTGACAAGCTATTGGAATTAATAAGAGCATTTAGCAAGGTTACTGGATATATGAAATATATACTTGATATATGAAAATCATTACGGTTGAGGTACATAAATAATAACCAAATAAAATGGTTTTTAAATGGCAGTGGCAATAAAAACACTACATATTTTTAAAGATATGCATAATCGTAATGGCATGATATAATTGTATGGAAAGACACATACAAATGGAGAGATATACCATATCCAATATATGAATAGGAGGACTCAGTATCATGTAGATGTCAGTTCTCCCCCAAATTAATATTTAAATTCAAAGAATAAAATATGATATTCAAGGAGAAAATATTTTTTAAAAAAACCCATAAAAGCAACATAATAATAAGGATTGATAAACCTGATAATGTTTGTATAATAAAATAATCCATATACAAAGTTAAAATATAAAGATAAGCTAAAAACTTGTAAATGAGATCTGTCATACCTAGGAGATATTCCAATAAGCAATGAACAATAGTCAATTGACAGAAAAGGAAATGAGAATGGTCAATATTTATGCTATCAGTTGCTCACTTTCCTTTATAATCAGAGAAACTCAAATGAAATCCATACAAAAAGACATTTCACACTTAATTCAACAATAGCAAAGTCGATAAATCGCTGGGAAAAGAGAACTTGAAATTATTACAGAGGGAACTGTAAATTGTAAAGCACTTAGGAGAAGAGTTTGATAGTATCTAGTAAAGTTGAAGGTACTCAAAACTTGTAAGCAAACAATTACATTTCTACATATTTATGTAGGAAATATGTAGGAATGTACAGGAAAGTACATATGTGCACACAAAGATATGGATAAGGATGTTCACTAGTGCATTGTTCATATTAGCCAAACTTTGGAAACTACCTCAATTTCAAGCAATAGAATTGATAAATCCATAAGTAAAACATGACATAAACATAAAATTGTGTGCCATAAGAGCAATTAAAAAGAGTCACTCAGGGCTAACTGTATCAAAATGGAAATATACAGCACACAAAGCTAAAGGAAAAATCATGAGTTATAGAAGAGAATGTACATTTTTTTACCATAGTGGTTATTTATGTATATTTTACAAACATACTAATCAATACTAGATATTGTTGTCAATACATAAATGCATAGTGCAAGTATAAAAGCATTAAATAGGAATGATTTAAGCCAATTTAAGAATAATAATTACCTCTAGGGAAAGAGAAATGAATTGACTTTTAAATATGATAGTCTATTGCTGATAAATATTGAAGTAAATATAGAAAATTATTTCAAAAAGGTCTAGCCTAATTTCCTGCTTCCTGAACTTTATATGATTATATAATATTTTCTACATAAAACCTTTCTGGATCTGAACCTAATTTTTAGCCTTAAATTTCCATATATACTCTACAACTGAAACTACATTCTTCCTGTTTTCCAATCCCTTGTTCAATTCATTCAATTTTCAACAAATATTTGTTGACCACTACCAATGTAGCAATCACTGTTATAAATCTCTGAGGATACTGCAGAAAAAAAGACAAAAGAAACAAATCAACTATCTTGGACTATCTTGGTGTATATTCTATATCATAGTTTAGAACAGCACTGTATTATAGTGTTTTGTTTTTTTTTTAAAGATTTTATTTATTTATTTGACAGAGAGAGACAAAGCAAGAGAAGGAACACAAGCAAGGAGAGTGGGAGAGGGAGAAGCAGGCTTTCCCCTGAGCAGGGAGCTGGATGCGGGGCTTGATCCCAGAACCCTGGGATCATGACCTGAGCCGAAGGCAGATGTTTAAGGACTTTAAGGACTTAGTTAAAAACTAAGAGTTTTTAACTAAGAGTTAAAGAAATTACCTAAAGAGGTTTAATTTTTTCCTACAGTGTAAAGGTGCCTGGGTGGCTCAGTCGGTTAAGTGTCTGCCTTTGGCTCAGGTCATGATCCTGGGGTCCTGGGATCAAGCCCCATTTGTTGGGCTCCCTGCTCAGTGGGGGGCCTATTTCTCCCTCTCTCTCTCTGCCCCTGCCCCCTGCTTGTGTTCTCTCACTCTCTCTGTCAAATAAATAAATAAAATCTTTAAAAAAATTTTTTTCCTATAGTGTAGCCTATGCTATATATTTCAGTATTTTTTACCACTTGAGTTTTCTGAAGGGCAAGTAGAAGAATGGAGGAGTTGAGTATAACAATAAACAGAAAAATACTTTGTTAACTTATAAAGAACCATGGATATCAGAGAGTCTTCAAAATAAAAAAAAAGCAAAGAAAAAAAAGCCAACAAACCCCAACAAATTGGGAGAAACAAACTGAAATTATTATTATGATAGACACCTGGCAGAAAAGTCATAATAGTCATAATTGAAGTACTATAAAATATGAATCAAATAATGAAATTTAATTTGTACTAAATAATTAAATTATAGGATGAGTGCTTTTTTTAATTTTAAAGTGTAATTCACATTAAATTACCTATAAACAGGGAATAGTTTTCAAATGATCACTCAAATTCAGACATATTAACTAACACACAACTCTTCTAGAGTATTTATTTTGTACAAAGTGAGGCAAGTTTTCTTCTGAAGAAATCCCCGAATAAGAACTACTCTCCAATTCTTCTTTGTTTTAGATTCTTCGATTGCTACTGTGGAAGTTTATTTCCCTGAGGAACTGAAGCCAACTGCATTCACTGGTGTGTGTCTAGAGTTTGCAATGGAAGCCAATAGTTCTGAAATTAGTCCACTGAGGTCAATAGAGTCTCTTCAGCAAGTGTTAATGTTACCTGCTGATGAATGGACTAGTTTTTTACCTCTATGTGGTTCCTACCTGCTTCTTTTATTTACTGTGATTATTTGCTGACTACAGACCAAACTGTGGTAAATATGAATAAAGGACAATGAAAACAATAATGAACTTAATTTCCTCTGTGAAGGACAACATTTCTATGACTAAGAAAAACCATATGGGATAGAGAAAGCTGTAATAGTAAAAAAAGAAGAAAAAAACAGGTTTTGAGGTCAGGCAGACTTGGATTTAAATCTTAGTGTTATGATATAATAGCAGAGTGCCTTGGGGCAGATTACTTAATGACTCTGGTCTCAGTTTTCTCTGTTAAACAGAGACAATATTAATAATTCTATCTACATATCTGACATAGGGTAAATGAGAAAATGAATGAAAGAGTGTATTATATAGTGGACAATAAAAGTTGGATGAGACCTCCTTCCACTCTCTCTCCCTTTCCTTATGTTATCATTAAAGTAACAAAACATGTCTTAGTCCAGCTATAAGGACCTTGCAAATACACAAAATGCAGTCTTCATCATGGTATTCATATTCTTTTAGAGAATGAAGGGACCTTGAGGAAGATGAGCTATTTTACTTAAAATAAATGAATGATTAATCTTGAGAATAGACATACATGCTACCAAATGGGCAGTCCTTTGGTTGATAATGATGAAAAAGATGAAATGATTCATTTATCCTTTGGATATTCACAATAAATATTTAGTATTCTATTCCATAGACCAATTTTCTGCACCATTGGGTCTGTCAAATTGGTGCAACCTCCAGCCGCATAAGGCTGTTTTTGGCAATCTCAGGGTACATGGAGCTGCTCATCTCACTCCAAGGTTTATACCTTAGCCCAGCCATCAGTCTCCTTGGATGAGCTGTAGCTCTGTGTTAATATGATAAATTTTGCTACAGTGGTGTGGAGACTACCATCAAGGGAAGATAATTAAATGTTTCAATAAAAGAGGGCACTCATTAAACCTGAAGATATTTGACATCTAAAATGAATAGAGAGGCAAGCTGCCTGATTATTTAATCACCAGATAATATCTTAGACTATCACTTAAAAGAAAAAAAAGTTTAAAATTACCCTTTTACATTTTAAAGCTTCTATCTATACATACACACAAGCATGCACACATACACAAATTAAGGGTTTTTCTTATTATTTTTTGTTATGTCAATTTCAAATTATAGAAAGGGTCTTATTCTGTTAGTAGTGCTAAGATAAAAGTTCTTCCTTTTGTATTTTACCACAGAGAAAGATTATGAAAGAATGTATTTATATTTTATCATTGGCATTGATAAAATATAAGTACAGCAACATTTTAAGTTCATTTCTTGAACACTTAGCACTGCCTTCTTAGAGACAGCCAGAAGCTACCTACCTGATCAGGAAACTCAAGAGTTTCACTTTCATGAATTACTTGGAAGTTCTGCATTTTGTTTTAATAAGGTGAAATGGCCTTACACATATAAAATCTTGAGGCATGTGTATGTGCGTGCGTGTGTGTTTAATAGATTTTGGAAGCAATAGGAAATATTCTCTCATGATTTTTTCCATATAGAAGATACAGTGACTTTTGCTGAATGCATAAAGGACAGGCAGAAATAATCAATTCCCAATTTTGGGTGCTAAAGAAATACCCAGTGAAACAAGACAAAATCTTAGTTTAGTCATTGTTTTTCATAGCTATCTCCTCCCAAAGCTTTAAATTAAGTGCCAGTACAGATGGTAGTTGTTTTTTCTTTTCTTTCCTAATCTCTCAATCCAGTAATCAACCCATAATAGCAGCTGTAAACTAAGAGTTAGAGAAGGGGATTAAATAATCCAGTAATTGGATAAATTTTGAGACAGAATTTTCTAAACATCCTCCACCTGTACAAATGTATAGTAGGTCTACTCCCTTCATGTCACAGTTGCAAGCCCCACAAAAAAACAAAACAAAACAAAACAAAAACTTCTC
Source organism: Eumetopias jubatus (assembly GCF_037043125.1). Taxonomy (NCBI): domain Eukaryota; kingdom Metazoa; phylum Chordata; class Mammalia; order Carnivora; family Otariidae; genus Eumetopias; species Eumetopias jubatus. Next base: position 66,741,466 of record NW_028274809.1, on the reverse strand, counting down.
TAAGGAGACAAATGTATTTTCAAAAAAAATGTTTGAATTTGTACTTAAATCCTCAGTCAAATTAATCCGTCAAAAGTTAAACTTGGACAACCAATGAAACATAGTGGATGGGCCACATACATTTACTATCTTTCCCTCCTCACACCTTACTAAAATGATATTAAAGGAATTTAAAATGGGGATAAATCCATGGGGGAGGGGATAATGGAAAAGAGACATCAGTGGAAAAGACATTTTGGGAACAGGAAAGTAGATGCTTACATGGTAACTGCAGAAAATGGACGAAGTAACAAGCACATAGAAGGATCTAATGATGAAAAAGAGCCGAAACTCCCGTGTGTGCAAGACTCACAGACAACAGAAAGCTATGTCAGATGCCAGGGAAAACATAAAGAAAAATTAAAGACATGAGATCCTGGCTATAAGGCATCTAACACAAAAAAAGAGGTAAAAAGAAGCCTAGGATGACAGTGGGGCAGCAAACGGAAATCAATCCATTCAGAAAGGAGCAAGGGGGTGGAAGGCTCTGGGAGGAAGGTCTCCAAGAAAAATAATAAAATCTGTAGATTACATGTTTGAGCATTTGGGGAAGGAGTAATAAAAATGATCAAAATCAAAAGCTAAACTAGGAGAAAATATTTGCAAAAGACACATCTCGTGAAATACTGTTATCTAAAAAGTACAAGGAACACTTAAAACACAACAATAAGAATACAAACAATCCACATAAAAATGGGCCACAGACCTTAACAGACACCTCACCAAAGAATATATACAGATGGTAAATAAGCATATGAAAAGATGCACCATATCATATGTCATCAAGGAAATGCAAATTAAAACAATAATAAGATACCACTACACACTTATCAGAATGGCCAAACTCCAGAACACTAACAACACCAAATGCTGATGAGGATGGGGAGTAAAAGGGACTCATTCTTTACTGAAGGGAATGCAAAATCACACAGCTTACTTTGGAAGACAGTTTGGTAGCTTCTTACAAAACTAACGTACTCGAACCATACAGTCCAGCACTTGCATTTCTTGTTATTTACCAAAGGATTTGAAATCTTCTGTTCATGCAAAAACCTGAATACGATGTTTATAGCAGCTTTATTCATAGTGGCCACATCTTGGAAGCAACCAAGATGTCCTTCAGTAGGTGAGTAGATAGACTGTGATATATTCAATCAATGGAATATTATTCCGTGCTAAAAAGAAATGAACTGTTAAGCCATGAAAAGACGTGGAGGAATCTTAAGTGCATATTGCTAAGTAAAAGAAGCCACTTTGAAAAGGCTACATGCACACTGTATGATTCCAACAATATTTCATTCTGGAAAAGGCGAAACTATGGAGACAGAAAACAGATCAGTGGTTGCTTAGGGTTGGAGGTTGGGGTAAGGGTGTGAACAGATGGAGCACAGAGGATTTTTAGGGCAGCAAAAATACTCTGCATGATAATATAATGATGGATACATGACATTATACATTAGTACAAACCCACAGAATGTACAACACAAAAGTGAACTCTGTTATAAACTATAGACTTTGATGATTATAATGTACTAATCTGGGTCCATCAGTTGCAACCAATGTACCACTCTGGTGGGGGATATTGATAAGGGGGAGGCTACGCATGTGTGTGGGTAGTGAGTATATAGAAAATCTCTGTGGCTTCCTCTTAAATTTGCTCTGAACCTAAAACTCCTTCCAAAAACTCAAAGTCTTAAAAAAAAAAAAAAAAAGCTAAACTGGACATCCAGCTAAACATGGTTAAAAACACAATCAAAGGGGCACCAGGGTGGCTCAGCTGGTTAAGTGTCTGCCTTCGGCTCAGGTCATGATCCCAGGGTCCTGGGATCGAGCCCCACATCTGGCTCCCTGCTCAGTGGGGAGCCTGCTTCTCCTTCTCCCTCTGCCACTCCCCCTGCTTGTGCTCTCTCCTCTCTCTCTTTCTTCAAATAAATAAATACAATCTTAAAAAAAAAACACAATCAAAAACAAGTATTCATTCTAGGAAACAAAGTGTACCAAAAGAGAAATACAACAAATTTTGAAGATGGTGTTATATCTCCACATATTAGGGTATGGTCAAAAAGGAAAGATAAGAGGCGCCTGGGTAGCTCAGTCATTAAGGGTCTGCCTTCGGCTCAGGTCGCGATCCCAGGGTCCCGGGATCGAGCCCTGCATCGGGCTCCCTGCTCAGCGGGAAGCCTGCTTCTCCCTCTCCCACTCCCCCTGCTTGTGTTCCCTCTCTCGCTGTGTCTCTCTCTGTCAAATAAATAAATAAATAAATAAATAAGGAAAGATACTTTTTTTTATTCTTTTTTTTTTCTTTTTGTACATGATTAGTTGGCCACGGTTGTGGACATCCTGTACTCATCTTTTCTTTGGATATATTTCTTTCTTTCTTTCTTTCTTTTTAAGTGCTCTATATTTTATTTATTTATTTTAGTATTTTTAATTTAAATTCAATTAATTAACATATAATGTATTTTTTGTTTCAGGTCTGTGATTCATCAGTCTTATATAATACCCAGTGCTCATCACAATACATACCCTCCCCAAAGTTCATCACCCAGTTACCCCATCTCCCCATTCCCCTCCCCTCCAGCAGCCCTCAGTTTGTTTCCTAAGATTAAGATTATGGTTTGTCTCCTTCTCTGGTTTCATCTTGCTTCATTTTTAAAAGGGAAGATAATTTGAGAGAGAGAAATCTTCATCTACTATATAAGAAAAGAGTGAGAATCCGGAAGTAACAGTTACAAGCATATTATGCAGAAGATGTAAATGTCAAAAGACACAGCTGAAATAGAAAAGGATTTGGTATGAGGAGTCTCTATTTCATTAAAAGCCGTTTGTAATATTTGAGTTTATAAAAAAATGCAAATGTGTTCTTTTGGGAAAAAAATAAATCTAGATAAAGCAATCCCAGGAAGAAGCAGGATCCTATAAAATGTCTTACAAAATTTCAAATAGATCACAGCAACATAACGAAGGTTTACTATAAGGTTTAAATCATTTAAGGCAAAATGCTTCAAGTGTTTTAATGTATTTTACTCTTAACAAAAATAGAGACTGGCTTATAGAGCTTTGCAGCCTTGTATGGTAAATTACTTTCAAAAGAATGACTGCTTCCCTTACTCTAAAAAATCCAGTCAGATGCTTAGTTATATTCTTTTCAGAAACCTTTTGTGGGTGTGGAGGTGGATGGGAGTGGGGAGGTTTAGGGGAGATAAATTCACTTTGCAAAATTATTTCAGTTTGGATTCAGACATTTCATCCTATTTTGAAAGGCAAACTCCACCTTATCTCCACAACAGCTGAGTAGTAATAAGGCAAAGCAGCAGAAAGCAGGTCCTATCAAACAGATCTCCAGTCTTCACACACTTATGAAAACAAGCTTCAAGGGGCTTCCTTCTGATCCCCAGAACATCAGATCTCTGATCAGGAGGATCAAACACCCACCTCTCTGTGGTACCTGCCCAAACTCTTTTGGGTTACACATAGGCACCTCCTGGATCATATAATCTCAGCAGAGCCTGAGTCTTTGCTAAGAGAGACTTACATATTAACCTCTTCAACCAGACACATTTGAGAGTTAAGTGGTCTGGCTGGCACACAAAAGCTCCCCATTTCCTGTCACACCACAAGCTATTAATGACATCGGTAGGTCTGCCCATTTCCCCAGCTTGGGCATCAGCTGACCACTCTCTGCCACCTCTTTGCTCCCAGCTCGCCTTTCTTCTGATTCACTTCTATAAACAATTGTGGTTTATGTGAACATAGAAAGCTGTTCGGGAAAGTTCTTGGGAATCACTCGAAATGTCAAAGCTGATTCTTTTTTTAAAAACAAATTTTACATAAAGCTAATCTGGAATTAAAATTTACATAAAACATTATGCTGATTTTTTTTGCCAAAATACAGTTTTTTTTTATATGAATCATATAAAAAGTTTGCACAACTTGGCACTATAAACATGGCAAATACTTCCTGTTTTCCTTTTGGGACACCAACAACTTTTGATTCTTATAGTTATCTACTTTTTCCTTTTTTCCCACTATTGTCTCCAATTCCTCTGTGAACTCTTTAAAAGTTGGTATTCACTGTTTCTGTGAGTTGGGATCGAAAGGGCAGAGAATGGGTGAGGGGGCACACTTCACTTTTTAATGGAATGAAAACTTGTTAGAATTATGAGTGTTGTTTTTGTTCTCTACTATGTTTATCACAAAATGTTATTAAATTAAAACACAATATGGGGCGCCTGGGTGGCTCAGTCGGTTGGACGTCTGCCTTCGGCTCAGGTCATGATCCCAGGGTCCTGGGATCGAGCCCCGCATCGGGCTCCCTGCTCAGCGGGGAGCCTGCTTCTCCCTCTCTCTCTGCCTGCCGCTCTGCCTACTTGTGTTCTCTCTCTCTGTCAAATAAATAAATAAAATCTTAAAAAAAATTAAAATACAATGTGAATTTCATATATCAGTTCCAGATCATTATTTTTCAGTGGGTTCTCCTTGCGTTACACCATTCTTCTCCTTATGCATTGTTCCTATACAATCTTCCAGACTCTTCTTAAACTCGACTCGCATTTCCAAAACACTGAATGACTTCTTTGTTTTCTTCCCCATTCCAAGAGTTACTCAAAATCAAGATATTAAAATATTAAACATTTACCATGATTTTCCCAGACCTGCTTCCTCTCCTAGTTAACAACTTAAAAGAAGCTAGGGTCCTTCTTCTATGTTTCTATAGCACCATGCTCATAATTCTATTAAACAGTTTACTGAGGTTATCTTCTATGTGTTTATCCACTTTACCTCACCTACAATGAGTTATAAGAGACCCGCAGAAAGGGACTGTGCTATATTGGTCTTCACAGCCCCAGATCCTAAAAAAGGTGACTGACCCAGTAAGCAAATGCTAATTGACCGAACAGACTCTCCCATTTTCTCCTTTTGATGGTGAGTTCTGAACCATCTAACAGTCTGGTTGTCCAAGCTGGACACCTTGGCATCACCTTCCTCTTCTTCGCCTTCTTCATTTCTAACAGCCTTGTGCTTATACTGTTCAGTTGTCTTTTGCCTGGATGCTTGCTATAGATAGCTTCCTTTCAAGTCTTTGCACTTCCAATCTAACCTCACCTCTGCTGTAGGATGAGTCCATTGATATGGAGACTTGCTCCAGTTGCTCTCCTGCGGCAAAACCAATGCACCATGGGCTAAAGAACAAATTCAAAGTCTTTAGTGCTACACATAAAGCTTTCCTTCCTGTTGGTCTCTGCCAACCTGTTTATGATCATTTCTTTGTCTTGCCAAACCTTCAGCTCAGAATCAACAAAGTCTAGTTACTTCTTAAACACAGAAGCTACAGAAGTGGTGGTGACAGGAGAATGGGGGTCAGTGGATTAGGAAATTACCATCCCCATTAGTTTTTCAAATGAGGTAACATGGAGACATGACTGTCGTTAAAACTGTAATAAAATATATATTTGAGGAGTAATATAAGCAAAATAGAGTTTTTGAGAAAATTCTGAAGGGCAGCACTTTATTTTCATTTGATAGTTCCTGAACCAATGGCAGTATCCCTCCTCTCTAGGTCCCTCCCAGTGTTAGAACCTTGAACTGCTTCTGCTATTATACACATCACATGTCCGGGCCTCACACACTTCTGCCAACAATAGCTTCCAACCTCTCTCCACTTTCCTTTTTGATCCAACTAACACTAGTACATTTTTTCAAGCAGCAGATCACATATTCTCTTATCTTAAAATATTATTACCTGACTGCCCAGGTTGTGCTAAGGGGCCTTTCTCTGTTTCCAAGGCACTTTCCCATAATTCTATGAATTATTATATTAAAATTATCTTTCAAATGTCTATTCTTCCCATCCATAAACTATAGATATCGAAGGTCAGGGACTGTGCTTTCTTCATCCTCATAGCCCGAATACCTAGAGAAGTGACTGGCATCAGCTGGATATTGCATAAATGCTTGTTGACTATTTTTGCTCTTTGATTGTGAATCTATACCACAGACCAGTCTGGCTTCTCGCTGGAAATAACAGACAGGTGGCAAACCTCACTATGGCAGCCATTTATAAAAATAATTGATGATGAGTGGAATAGGTTCTTAACACGGAGTAGCCTAGACTCTTCCTCCAGCTCCACTAGCATAGTGACTGGACTAATCTTCTCTGAGAACATATTGTCTTGCAGCTGTTTTTTCCTGTTTGCATGTAGACTTAAGTCAAACTATGATTCTATTTGTTGCTTCATGTAGGCAATCTGTCTAGTTAAATGTACCACTAATTCTAACAGTGTTGCAGAACTTGGAGTCAAATGGTATTTTAGCAAATGAGTTAGCTAATTTTGCTAGCATGGAAGTAGGTTTAGGAAAATTTTCTTTGACAGGGAATGCTTTTGAAATTTTTATCATCCCAGGATAATTTTTATTGTCTCATTACTTCAAAATTATGGTTAGTTAATTTCCAAGTTGAATCAACCAAAAGCAGAAGGCCCAAGGGACCACTGGTTTATTCAAGTGATCATATGACAATTTTTTGCTGCAATTCTAATTCTGTGTTAGGCACTGTGCTGAATAATGGGTATAAGATGCAGAAAAAGCAAATGTGATCCTTGTTCTCATGGAGCTTACAATTGTCTGAAAGGCCTAAAATACACAAGAAAACACATAAAATACAAATAAAGATAATTTAACATATAGTGTGATTATTTTATTCCTTTGCGTAGATCCCTTCTCACTTCCTATGGTGAAACTTGCAAATATAACCAACTAAAATATTCAGCTTCTGAACATACCTTTGTCTACCATACTCTCAAATAAAAATCTCATCTCTGAAAAAACAGAGCCTACTGGGCATGAACATTCAAATGCCCTTCACTGGTCTTCAGAATGTAATCATATTTTACTCTCTATATTTGATCTTATTGTGCCAAGAGGAAGAAGAAGCATCCCAGTTCCTCTTTAAGGATTGCTCTATATTATAAATTCCAACTTTTCAAGATCTCCTGGGGGACTTGGGTTCCATCTTTTTGCTTGACCTATAACATGCTCAATATCTCCCATGGTAAAAAAAAAAAAGTATTTATTGGAGATCTTACTGTCTCAAGCCACTATTTTGTCATGTTATTTTCATTCCTTGATGCTCTTAAAAAACAAAAGGAGGTGGTTATTTGCTAAATTCACTTCCCTATCATTCAGTTGCATCTTAATTCTCTCTAACCTGGTGTCCATCCATATCATTTGATTGATACTCCTAAAGGTTACCAGTAACCTCCTGTCAGCTGAAGTGGACATCTATAGCTTGTACTATGCAGGTGGCTACTCCCTCTTCTGGCATCATTGCCTTGACTTTGTTTGGGATCGCCTTTTCCTCTACTCTCTGTCCATGCGATTTAGTGAGTGGGGCTGACCATATCCTTAGCATCAAGAGTAGGCGTGTAACATAAACACACGCAAGTCAACAGAGGCCATGATGTTAGGGTTTGGGATCATAATGGGTCCTCATTGGAGCTAATCAGTCCAAGTAAGGTTGGAGGTAATCTAAAAGAGAAAGCTCATTCTCTTTTTATAGATTTGGACCTGAATGGATGGATGTAGGCTGGTTCTGCTACTGTCATCTCATCACAACGAGGGGAGAGCCTTTCAGAAACTAGAGCCAAAACAGGAAGCAAAGCCAAGAAGTGAAAAAAGAGAAACCATGTCTGATTTCATTGATTAAACTCCTAAACCCAACCAAATCTAATGACAGGAATGCCCATGAACTTTAAAGTTATGTGAGATAATAAATTTTCTTTTGCTTTAAGCAGTTAGGGTTCTATGGTTGCTGTGTTTTGTAACAAAAAAGGCAATAATTTAATCATTAAAAAGTCAATGGCTAGTGTTTGACAGAACTAATCAGTCCCTTTTTCAAATATGCACTATTCCTCTGTCTTTACCTGTTTTTTCCTGATCCTTTCTTTAATCCCCTCTAGATCCTCTTTATGTATAGCATCAAACTATAGAATTTCAGGGCTAGAATAGATAAGGGGTAAAGAAACTAATATGTCTTGAGATCCTTGGAGATGGCACATTTTCTGTTCATAAATGCCTGCTGAAAGTATGGACACACTTTTTGGAATTATGTTTGGAATACCGCATTAAGGATTAAAATGCTGTAAGAGAGATGTTAGAAGAAGAGAAAATAATTGTAAATTTGGATTGCATGCTATCATTTCCATTCTGAATGTAAAGAATGGAATATTAATGAGGCACAGAATGAAGGTTTTCACAGTGATAATGCCCCTAATTGTAGTTTGAAAAAAAAGGAAGAACTGTCATTGCATTTTGATACTAGCACACTTTTTAGAAAGCTTGGCCACCTCAGTTTTTAAGAAAGCAAAAGGTTAGAAAATACAATAAAAATGAACATTATTTCCAAAGAGAACGGAAAGTCTTTGGACTATAAGATATTTGAAATCATATCAAAAAAGCAGAATTTACAGCCTTATGAGTTATGAGAAAAGGAAATTGAATTGTGTGTTTTATTTTTAAAACACAACTACTAAAAAGATGTTTCCATAGTAACAAGGTCAACACCAGTAGCCATTACAGACCTTCCTCTTTTCTGAGAGCAGGTTTAAAGATCTTTTCCAAATACCATTTTAAAAGCCCTTTGAAAAAGTACAGCTTTTCTGATTATTCCTCTGAACCAAAAATGAGGAAAAACACACATGGAGTATTGAATTTCTCATGTTTTATGGATTATAAGCATTCGTGGCTGTCATATTTCAGAAAGAAGCCTGCCTGACTAGCTATTATGCCAAGCCTTGAACATGGGCTTTGATTAGCCTGATTGTAAATCTGGACAAACAGAAGTTGTTTGCCATAGTATTCAAACAGAAATAAAAGGCGGCCCAGCATTAAAAAAAAAAAAAACCAAACCCCCCCCAAAAAACCACACTTCTTTAACATCTAAATATTGAAAGAGTTAAGTAAATAATCCCTGTTATTAGAAAAATTTCAAAGGCTCAGATTAAGTCTGATATCACCGCTTGAGGAAGGTTAGAAAGATACAGACCACACTTTGTTTACAACAGAAATTAATAGCTCTTTGGCCATAAAATCAATTCATTTAGCACCACCAGGAAGTGGCCTCTCCTTTCTCTTTCCTTTGTATCAAGATACACTTGCCTATATGACAGTCATTTGTGCAACCTTAGCTTCCCCACTAAATGGTGAGCCCCTTGAGAGCAGAGATATTTTCTCCTTGTATTCACAATAGTATCTCACACACAGGTTGTATAAAAAAAGGTACCAAAACAATAAGTGGGGAATGAATCATGAAAAATAATGGCACAAGGGTGCTTAAAATAACACAAAATCTATGGTCTATTTTTAGAAATGATATGTCAGTTCAAATGTATACTCATGATTTTAATCTCTTGAAACCTAGAGGTTCTAGGTGCTTGCTCGAAAACTCACAGCTGTTCAATAATGAATTGGTTCCTAGACCAAATCCCTCAGAATCTCTCGAAGTGGGCCCTGGCATCAGTATTTTTTAAAGCTACTCAGGCAATTCTAATATGATGCTAAAGTTGAAAATCATTGTTTTAAACTAACCCCTTGGGGCTCAGTTAATTATTATTTATCTCCAACTTTTAGCTACTTGGGTTTTTTCCCTCAATATTGCCTCATAGTACTATATTTGCCAAATCGATAAGACCTTTTATTATAACCTAATAATTTATTGTCTAGAATCACTTTTCATAATAAAAGCTCCAATAAAAAAAGTTCTGTCCTGGGGCGCCTCGGTGGCTCAGTTGGTTAAGCGTCTGCCTTCGGTTTAGGTCATGATCCCAGGGTCCTGGGATTGAGCCCCGCATCGGGCTCCCTGCTCCGCGGGGAGCCTGCTTCTCTCTCTCCCGCTCTGCCTGCCTGTGTTCCCTCTCTCGCTGTCTCTCTCTGTCAAATAAATACATAAAATCTTTAAAAAAAAAATTCTGCCTTTATTTATTGTATTTTGGTTTTGTATTCTGTATTTTGTATTTAATGTATTCTGTTCAATGTATTTATTGGCTTCTTGTTGTATAAATTCAGCTTTTGAAAATCAGAGATGAATACAGTACCAATACAGTAGATACTAAATAAATGTCAGTAGAATTTAACATATGCTTTTGTGCTTTTATGCTTACCTTTCCTGGGCCGGGAATGCCTTTTACGCTTTTCTCTATCTGAAACAATTCAGATTCATCTTTCAAAACACCCAGATCGTATTTTTTTTCCCATTAAGCACTCTCTTCTTTGGCACTGCTATTGCTCTAATCCTTCTATTTTGCACTTCTACTGCACTGCTGTTTCTTTTTCTTCTTTTTTGTTTTTAAAATGTTCACTACTTGATTGTGAACAACTTGCAACAGGTGCTGACTTTTGCCTCTCTGCTCTTTTTCTCTCAGGGTGCAGCAAAATAGCTAGAAACAACAGGCATTCAGTAAGCGTTCACTAAATGAGAGACTAAATGGCCACAGTGAAGAGAACTGGATGCGTTTTTAAAACTTGCCAAAGATTGAATTGTGTCCCCTCCAAAAATTCGTATATTGAAGCCAGAGCCCCTTTGTGATGGTATCTGGAGGTGGAGACTTTGGGAGATAATTAGGTTTACAGGAGGTCTTGAGGACAGGGCATGCTTGATGGGATTAGTGTCCGTATAAGTAGAGATACCAGAGAGCTTGCTCTTTCTCTCGATGTCTGCCCTGTGAAGACACAGCAGCAAGGGAACTTTCTACAACTAGGAAGAGACCTCTCACCAAAACCTGACTGCTGGCAGCCTCCAGAACTATGAGAAAATAAATTTCTGTTGTTTAAGACCTCTATATGTATTTTGTTCTGGCAGCCTGAGCTAATACAACCATGAACTGGGATTCAGTTATTTGAAAACATTAATATAAACATGATAGATATTTATGCTTTTCTCTTTTATTTCAATCCTTTTAAAAAAAAGTGTTTTTTTCAAAGTAAAGGTTGTATTAAATGCAATTAGACTAGATGTTTCATAATTCCTTCAAAATAAGTTTGAGGCATAATTTTTGGAACTTTCCTGGTAGACTAAGAAGCCAGACAAGCATATGAAGTTGAAAATGATGTGATCTTGCAGGACAGTTAATCAATAGGAAAAAGAAGTTACCTTGGGAACCACATTATCACAGATAGTTACTCAACAGGTTTCCTTTTCTTTCCCCCCTCACAGGTAACATTCACAAACTATCACCATCAGTTCACAAATGACAAACATTTTAACACAAAATAATCAAAGAATATAATCTTAGTAGAGAATAAACGGTGGTTTGCAAAGTGATTACATTTCCTCTAATGGAGAAAACTTCCATTATATTCTTTATTCTTCTCATTTCAGCCTATATTGGTGAAACTTTGTTAAGAACAAATCCATCTCTGGGATAGATACAAAAATTTCTGCCATTTACCATTTTCCCTCCCGAGTGCCCTACTTCATTCCTATTTCTCACTATTCGAGATCTCTTCCTTATTCTAATTCTTAGGACCAGTCATTAACATGCAAAGTAAACTCAGTTTAATCTCATCAGCCATGGAGGGGCCAAGTGAAAAATGCCTGTCCGCTTAGATGTAATTATCTTCTCTCATTTTGTCAAATACTTAAGATAAATGGTGCTTCTGGTACCATGATTACTTTATACTTCAGCATTTGCAATATGTCATATAAATATCTATGTGAAGGCTATAAATTAAAGACTAACCAATATAGCAACAAAACTTACATGTATGGACCCAATGAGACTACCCTGGTCATTACAATTCCAAGAATCAGAGCTGTTAAAACTGTCGAAAGAAAAGAGATCTGCAAAAGAAAATGTAAAGATATGGTCAGTTTGGAAGAGAGATTATTGAATTGAAAATATTAGGTGTTTCTCTTTTTACTTGAGTAAACATATATACAGCTTTTGTTTATATAATCCTGCAGTAGTTTTTTTCTTACAGACTACTGTTGATAATCTCAGACATGTAACTTTTTATCAGTCCACAGTATTATTTTTTTTCCCCAAATAGGGAGGCAGGTATATATAACTAATCTTGCGACATAGCTTTAAAGGTTTTTAGTGGCTTACTGAATAGAATACAAAATTGGTGATTTTAGGTTATAAAAGTCAAAGGGAAGTTTTTTTCTTTCTTCTTCAGGTCCTATTTTGGTGATGACTTGTGCTTTTTTCTATCTATAACTGCTTCTTCTGCTTCTGTCTTTACCTTACCCTCTACCTATCAAGACAAGGCCCCCCCACACACACACTCACTCACACACATTTTTGGGGTGCCTCTCCTTTTTTCTTTCTGTTCTCTAGCTCTGTTAGTCTATTTTTCCTGTTTGATTTTGCCCTTTGGTCTGTGTTTCTAAAGTCTTTGCTTTTTCCTTTCTATTCTGTCACTATTTCAACTGGTTAAAATATAAACTGGTCTGTGTGTATAGAGTGTTCTGTGCACTCATTATTAGATCTGTTTCTGCCCTTAATTTTTTTTTAATGGATAAGCACATTTTAGATTTCTTTCTCTAATATGAAAAAACATAATGTAAAATAGTTTCTGTTTCTTTGGATATCATTAACCTTGTTTCCTGGGTTGTTAGTTTTTAACTAGAAAGAAGGGTCTGTTATGAGTCCTCTACTGAGGAAGAGATTTTAAGTAACATTCCCAAGGTCACACAGCTAGAATGTGGCAGAAGGAGAATTCAAATGCAAGCACCCTGACTCCAGATCAGGGCTCCTAGCTACTCTGGGTTTGCTCACCGGGAGATTTACTTAATATTCCAATATGACACTTTTAAGAGACACTTAGGGGAAGATGTTCAGGTATTAATAATATGATAGAATATTAGCTTTCTTTTCATGAATGCCTGGCCTTCTGCTCTCTGAAGATAACATTTATGTCTACAACATGGGAAATGGGAAATTGTTCAGCATTTCAGATAATTCACAAAAAAGCCGCTTTAATGGACTCTTATTTATTTCTGGAAGTCTGTTAGGGAACAAAGGTAGAGTGGTCAGAATATCTGGAATATCATCTCCACTCTCAGCTTTACCTGGAAGGACTGTGGGCAATAGGATCCATAATAGGATCCCATAACACACCCAAGTCTGTTAGGGAACAAAGGTAGAGTGGTCAGAATATTTGGAATACCATCTCCACTCTCAGCTTTACCTGGAAGGACTGTGGGTAATAGGATCCATAATAAGATCCTTAAGGAAGGATCCATAACTGAATACACATGAAACGTCACAGTGAAAAGTAAAATTCACTCAACTGTTGGACTTTTCAAATTAGAACATAAAAATATATAAATAGCTCTTTTTAAAAACTTTTTAAAAAAATTCATCAGAATGTTTGGCATAATGTAAATTTAATGCCAATAATATTTTGCATAAAATACAAACACTCCAACACTCGTTAAGAGTAAGGAAGTAAAAATACAGGTAGATAAAGGCTAACCTATGCAGATGAGCCCATATGGTGAGTTGAATAATTATTTGGTTGGTTTCATTAGAAATGCATCATCATTTCTCTTTAGCAATAAGAATCATATACACTGGTCAAATTCTCATGAATTAATGACACATTGATATTTAAAGTCACTGGATGAAACACACTGTAGTTTACAAAAAAATTTTGAGCCAGTGAAGTGATTCATCCTTACTTCTTAAATTTAGTCTAAATTTAAATTATTTAAACTACTATCTGTAAAAAATGATAGAACATTTTTTTCAGTGAATTAGACCTGGTGTAAGTATAGTTCTTTTTATTTTCTAAATTGGAAGTATGGTGTCTGACATCAGCGTATCTACCTTAGAAAGAAAGGTAAGAAAGAAACTAAGATAAATACTGTAATTAAGAACTTGGTTACACATGTAATATATGGTGATTAACATAACAATAAAAAAATTAAAAAAAAAAAAAGAACTTGGTTACACAGACAGTCATTTGACAAAATTAGTGCAGGTAACAAAGTGCATTTCTGAGCCTTAGATGTAAGTTACCTTTCCAAGCTTCGCTATATCTCGATACAAGGACAAAGGCAGAGTAAAGGCAGCTGTGGAGAGCATAATGATGAAGTGGCGACCAATAAGCAAGTTTTCAGGGTCAACTAAAACACAACAAATATTATAAAGTCTTTATAGGTATGAGTTAACACACCAGCGATACAAGTAAGCAGTCAAATATTTAAGTGCAAAAATGACTTAAATAACTTTAAATGTTATCAAAATGACAAAGATTTTAAGTAAATAAATCCCATAAAACCATGTAAAAATAGAAATAACTCACAAAAATGTAAATACAAAAAACTTAAGGATGAACCCATAGTTCAAATAATCTTATAATATTTTGCATTCAAATTATTTAATAGCCTCCTAATCAATTTTCCTGCTTCTACCCTTCCTTTATCCCCCTTAGAATATACTTGTAATCTGGAAGGTACAGAGATCCTTCCCCAAGGCTAAAAACACAACGTCACTCTTTGTCCAAAACCCCCTAAATGGCAAATCCCTTCTCTAGGAAGTAAGCTACATGAGGAGAGGGCATGTTCTGAGGCTTTTTTTCTTCTTTTTTAATTTCTGTAACCTAGAGAGACTTAAACAGTAGAGCTTGGAATTTCAAGACTCAAGCTTTAGATAAAAATATTCTATTTCTATACTTTTGTTGAGAAAGAAGTGGTTTCCCTGAAGAAAAGGAGACAGAAGCAATATAGGGACGCCATCGGGAAGCACTGCTGAAACTGGTATATGCTGCAGAGTCTTCGCTATCACAATGAGTACATAATTGTGTGTGTGTTGGGGGGCGGGTTGTGTGTGCAAGTGTGCCTATCATTAAATACAAACAAAAGTTGTAAACATAAAATAAGACATACTTCCAAGGATTTATATATTTTTAAGGCTGTGCTAATCACAGCGTTAACTTCGGGAGCTATATATCTATTCCAAGGAAGATACCACTGCTTACATTTTTTAGCTCATATTGAATTCCTTCAGAGATCATATCATTATGTTTTTGAAATGTCCCCAGTGGCACCAAGTCTTTGTTCATTAATTTCTGCAAAGTCTAAAGTCTCTAGAATAAGCAAGTGAGTGTGGTTTAAAAAAAAAAAGATAAAAGAAAAAGAAAGCTATTACTGGGAAAAGTAAGTGAGACTAATTTTCTTGTATGGTTAATAAACTCACAGGGAAGTTCCCAGATACAATTTCAAGGTGGTATAAATGTGACATGCTTATGTATACACTGTAATAAAATAATCATGAATATTTGCTTAACTCAGATATAACTAAACAATCATCACAAAGTTGTGAATCAAAACGCTAAAACAGGAAGTTCAAGTTCCCAAAAACTTGAACTCAACTATTTACATATTTCTGGTGAGCATAATTTGAATTAAATTATTTGTATATTTGTTTCTGTTTACCCTTTCAAATCATTTGCTTTACCAATGTGTTTGGTAGAAAATATAGATTTCCTTCACTGGGAAAATTCTAAGTCCTAGAAAAACACTGAAATAAAATGCTATGAATAGCAGAGAGGAGCCTACTAACAAAGGGTCTCTATTACCATAAGGGACATTTTTAAATAAGGATCTAATGATGAGATCTATTATTTATCCTGATCTTCTAACAAAAAAATACACCTTAATAAGTATTTTAAATGAAAATAAAGTTATAAAAAGATTTTTCTAAATTAATATATGCTCCTTTGAAAAACCAAAACAACAAAGGAAACAGAAAAAAATCTCATGACTCCTGCAATTAAAAGATAATCACAGTTTACATGTGAATATATTTTTTCTTGTTTTTTCTTAGTTGTTTATGAAAATAGAAAATTTACATGATTAGGTCATGTTTTATATATGACATTATATTCTTTGCATTTTTCCTTAGTATTCTATCCACTCACGTGATCTCAGTTTATGAAAACATGGTTTGTATTTGGGGGCTAGAACGGAAGCTGCTGCTAAGAGCTAACAGTGTTGGGAGAGCCTACTATATGCCAAGCACTGTCTGTATTACCTCTGCTGTTTCCCACAATAATTCTATGAAGCAGGTTATACTCCACAATTTAAAGATGAAGAAACTAAAACTCAGAGAGGGCATTAACCTTCTCAAGATCACATAGAGCAAGCAGTGGGTCTGTGATTTGATGGTCAAGTCTCCCTGATTTCCTTTTCCACTAAACTCTGTGAAAGGAATAGGTGCAATTTCTAGTTTTAGGTTTTGTTTCATTTTGGTTTGTATGTCTCTAGAAGGAGTGATTCAGCACTAAGAGGAAAGGTGTTTTTGCATCACTTTCAACTATGATAACAACTATCGAGTAGGTCACTATGAAATGAGGATTGTGTGGCTTGGGTGAGAAGCTCTTCAAAAAAAAAGACTCATGATGTCTGAGTTATTCAAATTGCCGTGATATGGTGAAAGGCTGAATAGGGCATGGGGTTGTGGCACATGTTGAAAAGGTCTGCCTGAAGTGTTCATAATGGTTTTTCAGAATCATGCCAAATGAAACAACCCAAATGTCCCTCCACTGGGAGATAGATAAACTGTTGTACATTCTTATGATGGAATACTCCTCAGCAGCTAAAAAAAAAAAAAAAGAGCAAACTACTGATACAACCCAAAACTTGGATGAATCTCAAATGCACTATACTAAAGGAAGGATGCCAGACTTGAAAGGCTCCATGCTATATGATGCCATTTATTTGTCATTCTGGGAAAAGCAAAACTAGGGAGAGAAATCAGATCAGTGGTTGCCAGGAGCTGTAGATTAGGGAGGGTTTGACTACACAGGGAAATAAGGAAAATTTTGGAGGGTGGGTGATGGAATTGTTCTGTATTTTGATTGTAGTTGTGGATATATGACTATATATGCATTTGTCTAACTATATGTTACAGAACAGTAAAAAGGGCTAATTTTACTATATTAAATTATATCATAATACAAATAATGGAGGAAAAAGTCAGCTTGCTTATTTTAGAAATGGCATTGTAAAAAGAAGACGTGAAAAATGTTACTACATAGAGTTGGTGATATGTAAAATTAAATATTTAAAATACAAAGTATTTTAAGTATATGAATAGTCATGATATCCTCTAAACAGCTAAGGAAGAACTAAACTATATATAAAAGTAGATTAATGCTTTAGGATCAGAATGGATCATGGATATTGCCAGATACTTGAAGTCATCCAACTCTTCCACTTGCAAATATTTTGCTTGTAAATTAGTATGAACAGCATTAACTATGAATAATACATAAAATATATACATTGACTCACCTCCTGGGATTCTTTGGAAAACTTTGCTCAAAGTATCTCCAGTTATTATGTTATAACTTATCATAGCTAAAAACATAATTAAAACAATACAGTTACCAAGAAGCCATCACATATTTCATCTTGAATATTTTGATTTTTTTTTTTTTGCTAAATACACTTTATTTTTCCCCCAAGTTTTTATTTAAATTCCAGTTAGTTAACATACAGCGTAATATTAGTTTCAGGTGTAGAATTTAGTGATTCATCACTTACATACAACACCTGGTGCCCATCACAAGTGCCCTCCTTAATACCCGTTAACTATTTTGAAAGTAATCCATTATTCCCAAATATTGGCATAATCCTAATTCTTTCAAATATATGTTGTGACTACAAATATGTATAATTCAAAAAATAACTAGACAACAAATATATGGGAGAATATCAATTTATATTACAAAAACATTTTCACTTCACGAATTGATTCTTTCCAGAACAACTTTAAATAATAGTGAGTTTCCGTAGTCATTTAAAATGTGATTTGTTTTGTTACAAAAGTTCAGTTTCCACATATGTTTTCAGGAATACATGCATTGCTCAAAGTGAGGAACAATAATAGAAAATTGTGAAGGCTCCCAAATATCCCCTAATTTTAAAAAGGAGTTAATGGTTTGACCAATAGATTCTGTATTACTGATTTAAAAAATGATGTCAATTTAGTCATTGGTGAATGTTAACAATTTACCTAAGAAGTGCTAGAGGACATGTTCACCATTATGGTACAGATTTTAAATTACATGTTGGCCTTGTACGTGGCTTCCATAAACCCTTAGGTTTTCAAAAAAACATATTTCAGCCGCGGAAGAAATCTATTATTTTACCTATTCACTTTTAATCTCCTATTAAAACTACCTTCTTCAGAAATAGTTGTATGTTTATGAAAGAGTTACGCTTTTCATTTTCACATTCAACTTACCTATAAAAGGATAAAAAAATTGAAGAACAGAGAGGAGGAGATACCCCGGAAAGCCAAAGGTTTTATTGACCAAAGACTGGTAAGTGTCTGTTCCAGAGAGGGCCCCTCCTTTTATCAATAAAACAAGGGAAAAGTCTGTGGCAAAAACAGCCATTAAACAAATGTCAGATTACATTTAATACAAAAGCTTTTTGTATTTTGACTTAAAGAAAGAGAAACTTTAACGAGTTTAATTTAATGCTATAGTCAATTGGCTTGGCAAGGCTTACTTTCTGTTCATAAAACATTACCTTTCATGAAACAGTACTGTTTCCAGTTATATATTTTTCAGTTGAGATGCAAATACACTTAACATTTCTGTGCAATGAACTGGACAGAAGAGGGTACACAGACTAGAGTCAAAGCATCAGGTTTTACTTTCCTAACTTAACTAGTGTAACGACTATTAACAGGATGAGGCTCAACTGTCCAAGCAGCAGAATGTAGGTAATCAAATATTTCATAGATGTTCAATGTGTGAAAACCGAGAATGAAAAATGATGTAAGCATTCAGAAAAAAAATAGATTGAGGAGAATCAGATCATTTGTTTTATAGCAAAGTACAACTAGTAACTTTATTTTATAGTTATGGTTACGAGCGAACTCCAAGAATTTTTTTAAATTTACATTTTAAAGATTTAAGCTCTCATTTTAGAGTTGGAATTGAAGATGCAAATATACAGAAATTATGTAATTAAAAGTTAATCTCCCCTTTTTTTTCATTTAACTCAATGTTTTTTGAGCACTTAATGAACGACACTTGAGTTGTACTGGGTACACAGCTGTGTGATTCTTGTTTTTTCTCTTCTCTTGCTCATGCTTCCATCACAGTTGATTTTTTTTATCCTTTAAATAATTTGGAAATGCATTAAAATACAAAGAAGAAAATAGAAATCATTGCATTGTGCTTTCTACCTTGATTCCTTCCCACATCACTGAATCTTCTTTTAACAAATTCATCAGTGAGCTCCAATTTGATAAATCCAATGGACACCTCCTAAATCTTAATCTAATCTGCTATTTCATGGCAGTTTTTTTTTTTTTCTGTTCACTATTCTCCTCTTCTTCAATCACCTTCCCTTGGCCTTTGTGACATCACTTTCTTTTGGATTTCCTCCTACCTTTTTGACCAATCATATACAGTTTTTCACCAATTTCTTTTACTCTGTTTAAAATCTGGATTCTTGGACTTTTTTCTCACTCTTCAAAATGTCCTACTGTGGTCTTATTCATCCCTACAGCTTTAATTTTCACACAGATGTTATTAACCCTTCTAAAATTCGATCTTCAACCTAGACTCCTCCAAAACTCCAAATTTCTATATCTAGCTGTCTAATAAACATTTTATCTTGGAGATCTCATAGACATTTTGATTTTAAATGTCCAAATTCTGATTTATATATTTGTTCTGGAACCCGCTTATCCATCTATATTTCTCCAAACTGTGAACAGTACCAACAGAAATTTGAGCATCACCCTAGACTTCTCATTACCCATCACCTCCTACATTCTTTTGGTCACCAAATCCATTAACTCTTGCATCATAAATTATTCAATGGTGTCCCCTCACTTCTAATCTCTAATCTACTTTATTTTAGGGTTTTATCATTTCTCACCTGGATTACTACGAAAACTCCTAATAGTTCTCTCATCTACAAATCTGGCCCCTCTTCAAAACACTTTTAACATTCCCTACCCTACCAAGATTTTCTTGACATCCCTCCTGTACCAGATGGATCTGACCACAGCATAAATCTGATCTTGTCTTCTGCTTAAAATCCTCCCGGGGAATCCTCTAATACTTTTGGATAAAAAAAATCCTTTTCATAAGGCAGAAAAAATGATTTATTAGTTATGTGATCCTGGGTGAAAGACTTGACTTTCTTGAGTCTCATCTGTAATGTAAGACAATACACCAAACCTTGATGAGTCTGTGAGGATTAATGTTTACATGTCTACCACAATGCCTGGCACAATGAATGAGAGCCTGTGCTACTTTTGTCTGTTTCCTATAGGATGCATCTGGTGGTGGAAAAAGTACTGTATCTGGAGTCTGATAATAATAACAATGAGAAGAATCGCAAAAATACTAGCAAATACTTTCACAACACTTTTTGTATGCCAAGCTTTTTCTCAAGTGCTTTATGCATATTGACTTGTTTAAGCTTCTCAACAACTCTAACTAGGTGCAATTATTACCCTCCACTCCCCCTTTAATAGATGAGACAAGCGAGACATAGAAGGTTAAGCAAATCGCTGAACTTCACAGAGCTAGAAAGGAAGAGTCGGGACTCAGATCCTGGTAGTCTGGCTCTAAAATCCATGCACTTAATCCAAGTTTCAACTCTGTTGTCAGTAACTGCTAACCTTGGGCAAGTCATTTTAACCTCTTAAAGTCTCAATTTCTTTCTCCATAAAATGGAACACGAATGCCTATTTCATAGAGCCAGAAGGATTAAGTACAGTGGCTGCATTACGCTCAGCATCAAGCCAGTCCTCAGGAAGTGGTAATGATTATCATTACATGGGAGCCTTCATAAATGCCTCTGCAAACCTCTAACTTCCTCCCTTTCCACTTACAAACATCAACCCTATGCTTAAGCAGATGGAATCACTCACACAGTTCCCTTTTGCATCTCTACATTTCCATCTGCTTGGAGTACCCTTCCATTTTCTTTGCTCACTCATAAACAGTCAGTGGAGATGTCTTTTTGTCACCAAAATATGCCTGCTCCTTTGAGACTGGGTTAAATGCCAATATCCCTATCATCTTGCCCATATTTTTAATATGGTGTTTTTCATAAAGTATTATAATTCTGTTTTTGTCTGCCTGACACTACATTGTGAGCTTCAACAGGCAGGAATAATGTTCTTCACTGAAATAATGGCAGAAATGTCACTAAATATTTGTTGAATAAGTCAGTATAGCAGGATTGCTAGATGTCTACATATCTGATTAAAATTTAATGTGATAAATGGCCTAATGAGCATATTTTAAAATACTCTGCAAGCACAAAGAACATAGCAATTAATTATATTGCCTTTGTTTAAAACCGGGAAAAGCTTCACAGAGGAGTAGGTCTTGGATACAGGATTTCACCAGGTAAAGAAGAAAAAGAATGTCAAGTAGGGAGACTATCCATGGGAAGACAGCATGAAAGCACATTCTACAGGGATTGGAATAGTCCAGAATGGCTAAAACATAACTTCTACACATGGTAATGTTGGTGACTATGTGAAAGAGAGGTTAGATTAATTGGAGATGATACTAAAAGTTCAGATTGTGGTTGAGCTATGAAGGAATTTGAATGCAATATTTTTTTTCTATTGTCATTATACAGTAATGGAATGTCTTGATTGGGGACATGAAAGAGACCAGACTGAGGTTTTATGAAGGTAATTCTGCAGCAATATGGAAGACTCATCAGGAAATGGTCAGATGCTAATGGCAGGAAAACTCAACAGCAACTTACTGACCAACGAAGAGAAAGAATGAGGACCTCAGTCACAGAGAGGAGGTAACCAGTTTCACAGATGTTGTGAAGTTTTGGTGAAGAACTGTATGTTTGGGATGAGAATGCTCACTTTTATAAAAGGTCAAAATACATTGCTTAAAGTTAACAATTTGCTAAGAATTTAGTCAGTAATAAATGTGTTTCTCTATTTGTAAAGTACAAGCTATAAATATATACCTTAAGAGCTTTAGGAATCTGAAATATCAATCAATACAACATTTTGATCTCACTTTAAATATATTGCATGAAAAGTTTAGATAAATCCATGAATGAGTCCAAGTCATTCAACATAAAAATTTTCTTTTAAATCAGTAATTTTTTCTTATTTCCCAACATTTCACAAACATGGAAACAGAACTTAGAAAAACTACCTGCTGAGCTGGACATACCTCATTAGAGGCCTTAAAAAGACAAAAGCATCTAGAGAAAAACCATTGTGTAATTACAGTGTCAATTTAAAGAAAAACTCAGCATTATACCCTACTTGTAGATTTTCCTCTTAAAAGCCTAATTAAGGAATAAAATGAATCATAGTCTATAAATTTTTTTGGTTCTGTGTGGTCATCCTTTATTCATTAAATTATTTAAAGATTTTGATCTTCAGCTGAACAAGAGTAACTATGACTTTGCAAAGGGCTGCTTACAAACTTTGCTGTAAGTTTATGCATAGCATTAGTTGAGAAAGTTATTCACATTATGATTTATTTGTGTATAATGTGACTTATTTCACCTCAAGTATTTAATTCTTAGGTGATATGTATTTTTTAATTTTTTTCTATCTACTGGTTTACAGTGTGCATAAATGTTTACAATGTACTTAAATAAGCCATGGTTATTATGCCTGGGCGGAAATTAATTGTTAGTGCTGACTGACTGGGAAACAGGAAATTAAAAACTACAAGGGTAATCCTTGAATGGGATTTTTTAGTGTGATGAATGTTTTCATGAATGGAGTGCAGTTTTTAAATACCAGCAACTCTGAATAAGCATAATGTTACGGGTCCCACCTTACTATGTTATGGGTCTGAAGCTACAAAGTAAGAGCTGTAGTAGCTCAAAGCAGCTTAGGTTTGGGGAGAACAGGCGGTGAGAAGAAAGGAGGGAGGAAGGCAGTCCAGTGCTTCTGCAGCTCTGACTCTGGTATCTATGGCATGCTTTACTCTCTCTTCCTCAGCCTGAGGGGAAAAAATGGCAGAGTTACAGGCTGGTCTTCAAAACCTGGGATTTTTTTGAGGGCATGGCATCTCGGTCAGGGTCTCTGGAAGCAGAGATGGGTCAGAGATTTTTGGACAAGGGACTTTGAGGGAGTGCTCTTCAAGAGAATGGGAGTGACAGGATGGAGCAGGGGAAACAGTTCAGCAGGGAGGTGGTCTCCGGTGGAGACTGGCTGCACCTTCCACAAGCACTGGTCTCTCGGGGCCAGGGGTGCAGGTGTGTGTGCGCGCAAGCGCGCACAGCTTTTGTGTTCCTATCGGTCATTCTTAGGCTGAGGGCTGTGGGGAAACGGTGGCTGGGGATCATAACCTCACAGAAAGGTGGTGCCACTGAGAGCCAGGTCAATACTGAAAAAACAAGGCTGAGGTGTTTTACGTTCCCTGGTAAAAGGGCATCTAAGTGACCACATATAGTGGCCACCATAAAAACAACCACTGCAGGGGGTATCTGTGATCACTGCCTTTTTCACAGTGACCCTAAGGTAGAGGAAGGACCCTGTGATTGTCATGAGGTGAGCTGGTGGGGTGACAGGGCAGGGATGAGAACAGCAGGAAGAGGAGGTGATTATGAGTTGTAAAGCCTGCACTCGGAGGAATGGCAAAACGTGAGTGTGAATGAACTTGTTACGTGAAAAGGGGGAAGCAGAAGAGAAGTGATACAGAAGCACCTTATTGCTGTACTTAAAGATAGGGGCAGGCAGGGAGCCTGGGCAGGCACAAGGAGAGGTGGGGAGTGGGTGGTGAACCCTGCTGGTTGAGCAGCAGGCCTTTTAGTTCTACCTGCACAAAAATAACCAGAAAGAGTTGTTTATTTGTGTACACCTGCTTAAGGTTTTTTGTGGGAAGGGAAGGCCTGATGTCTACCCTTTCAAAGCAGTCTCAGCATTAATCAGCCTTTAAAAGGACTCCCATCTACCACTCTCTGCATAAAGTGAAAAAGGCACATGAAAAGGATTTAGACTTGGTAATATATAATGCTTTTCTAATCTGTTCAAGGGATTAGCAGGAAAAGTAAATCTTCTCAGATATAAATGTCTGAATTCTTTAGGATTATTTGATGCACTTCTTAATTAGGAAATTCAATTATTGTGTGTGTGTGTGTGTGATCATCACTGCACAATTTAAGTTGCAGGAAAAAACAATTACATAGTATTTTACCTGTAATATATGAAACCCCGAATAAAAGCAATATTCCCAGAGGAAAGCCAGCTTGCTTCATTGAATAAGGCAATCCTGGAAAAATATAAAATGCCCCACCCATCACATTAATAAAACATATAGAGATACAGCAGCTTCCCCCAATTCCTATATATAACAGGCTAAGTAAGTTGACATATTTATAGGACATGGTTGTAAACAGTGCATATTACTACTCAAATTAAATGTTAGCATATTAATACTATTTCAGAATAGAATGCAAGCTAAGGACACGTCAAGAGAGCAAGTTTATGAGATGATGAAATAAGAATAAGAAAGCAGCAAATGAAAAACAGATGTCAGTTCACTTCAGGGTGAGGAGGGAATATGACCTTGAATGTATGGAAAATAATGACCTAAAGCTTTCTTTACATGCTAGCTGGGAAAGCAGAGAGGGTAATAAGAGCACAAAAGGATTATGGGATATGAAGAAAGACTGACTCCAGAATCCAAGTGGGTAACCAGGAGAGAAAAATGAGAAGGCAAAATATTTTTTATTATTTATTAATTTTTAATTTTTTTTACTATTTATGTATTTTTTTAAAAATTCATTTATTCATTTGAGAGAGAGAGAGCAAGAACAGGAGCAGGGAGTGGATCAGAGGAAGAGGGAGAAGCAGACTCCCCACTAAGCAGGATGCCCTACCCTGGGCTCGATCCCAGTACCCTGGGACAATGACCTCAGCCAAAAGCAGATGCTTAACCGACTGAGCCACCCGGGCACACCAAAAGTGTTTTTTATAAAGCTGAAGCGGTATATAAAAGTATTTCTTATGAATTTTTTTGGAAATGGTCAGTTTTAGATTATGGGCAATAAAATATTTAAGATGAAACATATTTAAAATATATCCACCCAGAATTTTTATTCTCTGGAAAATTTTCCCTTAAAATATCTGCTAAACATAATTAAGAGCTATTTTTTAATGTTGCTGACATGAATCAGCTTCAAGTGTTCACTTCAGGAATTAACTCTGGAATTCTGCCAAGTAGAGCTGTCCACACCTCCCTAGTTCATGGGGGTAGAGTTTCAAATAAATCTTTGCCCCTACTTGATTACTTTGCTTCACATACCTCTATTTTATGTGCCATTAAAAAGAACTGTCTATATATGGAAACAAGTAACATCAAGAAACACATCAGCTTGCAAAAGGTGAAAAAAGTAACTCAATTCAGATAAATGTTCAATGACTGTAACTAAAATGTCAAAATTTTACAGGAAAAAGTATTCTCAATGCATATTGCAGGATTTTGTTTTGTCCTTGCTTTTTCTTAAACTGGATGTTTTCAAATAAAAAAAAGAATAATTAGGGGTGCCTGGGTGGCTCAGGTCATGATCCAGGGGGCCTGGGGTGGAGGCCTCCATCAGGTTCCCTGCTCAGCAGGGAGCCTGCTTCTCCCACTCCCTCTACTGCTCTCCCTGCTTGTGCTCTCTCTCTCTCTCTCTCTCAAATAAATAAAATCTTAAAAAAAAAAAGAATAATCAGCACTGAAAAAGTAATTGCCTTAATTACTATAATGCAACACACTTTATTTTGTCAGAATTTTCCCCTTGGTTCAAACTGGGAAAATATGAGCTGCTCATTTCTTTCAATTCTGATTATTTGGCTCCTTTGTTAAAAAAATCTATGCATTTTCATTCAACCAATATCTACTTATTGATTGAATGATACTTAAAATTAATACATCATAATAAGTTTGTACTTAAAAATTAAAACTGGATAGATAGGTAAGGAAATACTGTATGATTTAATTTTTCACAAGATTGTTGTTTTCACATTAAACTTATGTACTTTCAATATTACCAGATATCTGGAGATTTACACTTTAGAAGGTCATAGAAAGGTGGTTTAAATAATGGTGGACCCTTCAGGAAGAGGGAAAAAGTATATTAGGCAGCATTATCAATGGACCATGTAGCCTACAAAAATAAATTCAGCATATCCCATATGCAGTTCTACCTTAGCCTACCACATATGGGGGATGCTCTCAAATGAAGAAAAAGTCTGAATCACGACCCCATCTTCAGCATAAAAGACACTGTTCTGATGCACATAGTTACATTGGAAAAAAAGGAAGGTTTTTATGGAAAAATTTACCAATTCTATTATTTAAGATTTTTTCCTTAAAAATAATCAATACAAACAACATGGTAAGAGTTTTAAATTTTGTCTTTTCACTTGAAATTTAAAACAAAACAAAACAACACTTACCTATTATACCAGATCCTATAATGGAGTTGACAACATTAAAAACAGCTGTGAACTGACGATAAGTTTTCCCTTTGTGCTTGTGTTCAGAAACGAGGGTTTCTCTGTCATCTAGATTGCTCTATTTTAATATATAAGATGGCAATTAAGTATTCACTAGGTCAAAATATTAGAGAAATGTCAGACAAATATGCAACACAGCACACCAACACGACATTAGTAGTAACAATTAGTAATGTCAGTAACTATAAGAATGATCAGTATAATACAATAAAGAGTAACAATAACAGGTAATTCAACAGAGCATCGTAAACAAATTCCATTCTAAAATGTCCCAATTACAGCTGCGCCAAGTTCAAGGACCGCTGCATGGAATCCCAGAATACAGGATCTGTTAGGGAGCCAATGATGCGATTTTGTGAGATTAAAGGGGTTATACTGAAAAGTGCCTGTCAAGAAAAAAAAAAAAAAGTCAGATGGAGGTAAAACTTTTTCTCCTGGAGAACTTTCCGCGGTGCTAAACCAAGACCCCAGGTGAAGTTAGCGGCTCTCTATTGCAGGGTGAATGAAACTGGAAAGGACCTGGCTGCAGAAGCTGCCCCACGCTCCAGCTTTACCTGCGGCGGGATGACGGGCCCCTGTGCCTGGTAGCCCATGGCTGCTACAGAGTCCTCAGTACGTGGAAGGCTCGAGCGCCTCGATAGCCCACTCAAGCCTGCCCAGCCTCCTCTGCGACCTCCTACAGCCGGAGTCCGCGCGCGGCGGGGGAGGGGAGCGAGCGGTCCCGCGGTTGCCCCTGGCCCCACCTCCTCAGCCTCCCCCCACCCCCCCCCGCCCCGCAGCGCGGAGCGCTTTCCTATGGGAGCTTGCCCAGCCAATGCACCCTCCTTCTACGGCGGGATGCTACAGGATGTTTCTGATCTGGGCAGCCCTCTCTCCCTGTACCCTCCTTTTTCACCCCACCTCCGGTTAGAGAGCACAGTGTGTTCCGCCCTACACTGCCCTGCCCAGACTGTAAAAAGAGTTACGATGCCTTCATTTTAGTCCATTCAAAAGTTAGGTGCTCTTTGGCGGGAGTCTGATGCCCAAGTAAGAACGCAGTAGCACCGCTGCGCCCATGGAGCGTGGTTTCTATTACCACCTCCCATTCCCTACACAACTTCTGTGTCAGAGATGCTAGATGAAAATATAGGACTTTTATTTTAAATGGAAAACAACCAACCAAACAAAAAACTTTTCTAGAGTTTTAGCAAAGTTGAATACTGAGCCTGCTTTGGTTAAATGTTTCCTAATGACTTCAGAAAAGCAGACTTAAAGAGTGGACAAGGAGATGGATTGATGATGGATTCAGGTAGTGAATCTTAAAAGCAGGGAGGAGGGAAGTGTAAGGGGGATGGGAAAGGGAAGGCACTTAGAATATCTGAGGTAGAAAGAATCTTCAATGATCACCTATACACCCTTCTTATATTACAGATGAAGAAACTGGCCCAGGGAATATTCAATCACAAAGAGAATACATAGAGAAAGGTTTCAAGGACAGTAAGAGTGGTAATATAACACCGTACTTATCAAATACTTACTAAAGAAGTTCTTTTAAATTATGAAACATTTAAAAATATGAAAAAAGCTAAAGAGAAGTATAAAATAAGCTCTATATCAAATTAACAAATGCCAACATTTTTAAAAAAGATTTTATTTATTTCAGAGAGAGAGACAACACGAGCTGGGTGGAGTGGGGCAGAGGGAGAGGGAGAAGCAGACTTCCCGCTGATCAGGGAGCCCCCTCCAGGCCACATCGGAACCCTGGAATCATGACCTGAGCCTAAAGCAGATGCCTAACCGTCTGAGTCACCCAGGTGCCCCCACAGATATTAACATGTAAGAAACGATTTTATTTATTTATTTATTTGAGAGAGAGAGAGAGAGAGCTTGAGCAAGGGGAGGGAGAGGGACAGAATCTTTAGCAGACTCTGTGTTGAGCAGAGAGCCCTTCCTGGGGTTGGATCCCAGGACCCCGAGATCATGACCTGATCCGAAATCAAGATCAGAAGCTCAACTGACTGAGCCGCCCAGATGCCCCAACAAATGTTAACATTTTGTCACATTTTCTTCTACCGCAAAAATAAACATTTAATATTGCAGTGGAAACCCCTTTGTCCATCCCCATTCCTTTCTCTTCACCCTGAAGTCATTTAATTCATGAAGTTGGTGTATATCTTTTCTATCCATGCTTTATATTTTAACTCATTCATTTGTAGCCATAAATAATATATGACATTGATTTGTATGTTTTCAAGGTATACAAAAGACGGTTCCATATTGTACATGTTATTTTTCCCACTAGCATTAGTGTTTGTTTACCTAATATACAGTTTTCAAGATGTATTATATAGATATAAGCAGGTAGAGTTTATTCATTTTTATCTCTCACAGTTCAGTTAGCTATCCTCCTACTGAGAGGTTGTAAACGTTCTAATCTTACACCCTCCTGGAGCATGTTAAATGACAGATTCTCTAGCAGTAGATTTGTTAGGAAATAAATCATGCCTATTCAAACTTCACAAAATATTCCCAAATTGCTGTATAAATTGGTAGTATCAATAACACTCCCACCAGCAGAGATGGAATTCCTGTTTTTTTTGCATTGTCTACAACACCAGGACTTCCTTGTTTTTTGTTTTTTGTTTTTAAATTTAGTTGTTCTGATGGGTTCTTAAATGGTATATACTTATTGTATAAATTTGTATTGTCCCAATCTATAGTGTGGTTGAGAATCTTTTTATAATATTTGATGAATGTAATTCAATATTTAGGTTGTCCTCTTTGTGAATTTCATTTTATATCCTTTGCCCTTTTGATTTTGGTTGTTAGTATTTTTCTTATCAATTTGTGACAGTTACTTATATATTTGGGGTGCCAATTTATGCCAGTTACATATTTTGTGCATATTTTCTCCCAGCTTCTTTCTTTTAAAACTATTTGTGGCATTTTTTTAATTATGCAAAATATATACTTTTGATATACTCAAAATTAGTAATCTTAATCCTAATACAAATGCAATAAGAAAGAAAATTCCAGCGTTATTTTACTAAAAACTATAGATTCAAAATTCCAAATAAAATATTAGAAAATTGACTCCAACAGTGTATGAAAAGTTAACAATATCATGACAAAGTTGGGTATACCTCAAGTATGAAAGCATGGCTTAACTTAAAAAATCTATAAATGTAATTTCCCACATTAACAGATTATAAGAGAAAACCATGTAATTATTTTACTAGATACAGAAAAAAGTTTGATAATGTTGAAGTCACAATTGAAAAATTCCTCTTTGTAAATTAGAAATAGAAGACAACTTCCTTAAACTAATAAATTATAGCAGATATTTTCATTAATGGGGAAATTTTGGAAGTATTTTCATTTAATTAAGAAATGAAACAAAAATACCCATGATCATGACTTTTTTTAAGATGATGTTGGAGTCTGTGGCCTTAAGCAATAGGAAAAGAAAAAGAAATTAGAGATATGAGAATTGGAAAGGTAGAAATAAAACCATCATTTTCAGATAAGATTGTTTATATAAAAAAATCAAAATAAAATATTAGAAGGGAAAATATTAGAAGTAATAGAGACTTTAGGGAGTTGACTAGATACAAGAGTTACCTGCAAATATATTAACTTTTTGAAAACAACAACTAGATATTATAATAAAAAGAAATTAATTTTTAATAGTGTCAGAGAATATCAAATACTCAGCAAGAAATTCAACCAAAGATGTGCACAGGCTCTTTAGAGAAAATTACAATAATCAAGAGAAATTAGATAAGTGGAAAAAAATATCAAATTCATGGAAAAGGAGGATAAATAAAGATATCAATTCCGTCCATGTTGACTTACTGATTAAGTATAATGTTTCACTCTATTGACCACAAGTATCTAGGACTGTAAATTTGTAAAACTTGTAAACTTTTCCTTTTTTAATTATAAAAAAGTTTGTTTTTAAAAAGTAGAAAATAAAATAAAAAGGAGAAAGAATTTTAAATGATTGTATTTGCACCTTTAATTATCTTTAAGACTTTTTTCAATATATTATATGTGTTTTGGTATGTGTGTGCATTTTTTCTTTTTGTGAATATGGGCTCTATGATAGCTTAAAATATGTCTACAAATTCTCTGACACTCCTTCCTTCCGGAAGTGGAGCTTCTTTCCCCTTCCCTTGAATGAGGGCTGGACTCAGTGACTTGCTTCTAATAAATGCAATATGTATAACCTCTGATTCTAAGTCATAAAAGTCACTGTGGTTTCTGCCTTGTTCTCTCTCAGATCACTCACTCTGGTAGAAGCCAGTTGCAGTGTCATGAATGCATTCAAGGTCCTCATAGCAAGAAACTTAAGTCTCCTGCCAGTGCCTTGTGAGTGATACATTGAAAGGGAATCCTTTAGCCCCAGGCAAGCCTTCAGATGACTGCAGCCCCAGCCAGCATTCCAACTGCAACCTGAGCCAGGGCGACTCAACCAAGCTGCTCCTTCCTGATCCACAAAAATGTGAGTTAATAAATGTTTATTTTTGCTTTAGATCATTAGTTTTGGGACTATTTGTTATACAGTGATAGATAACTAAGAAAGGATTTCTTATATATATATATATATATTTTTTTTTTGCTCTTTAGTCTTTATTTATATTTTAAAAATTGAATGTTTTATTTTTATTTTGAGCTGTTTTAGGTTTACAGCAAAATTGAGTGGAAGGTACAGAGATTTCCCTTATACTCTTTGATCTCACATATGCATAGCCTCTCCCATTACTAACATCCCCCACCAGAGAGGCACATTTTTTAGAATTGATGAACCTACATTGGCACATCATTATCACCTGTACTCCACAGTTTACATTAGGGTTACTGTTGATGTTACACATCCTGTGGATTTGGACAAATATATAATGATGTGTCTATCATTACGGTATCATACAGAGTAGTTTCAACTGCTTTAAAAATTCTCAGTGCTCCGCTGTTTTATCCCTGTCCCCTGCTCCCTAATTCCTGGAACAACTGATATTTTTACTGTCTCTATAGTTTTGTCTTTTCCAGAATATTATATATATGTGCTTTGGTGGTATAGTGGTGACCAGAGTTGCCTTCCAGAATGTCATATAGTTGGAATCCAACAATATGTAGCCTTTTCATATTGGCTGCTTGCACTTAGTAATATGCATTTAAGTTTCCCCCATGTCTTTTTATGGCTTGATGGCTCATTTCTTTTTAGTGTTAAATAATATTTCGTTGTCTGTATGTACCGCAGTTTATCCATTTGCCTGCTGAAGGACATCTTGGTTGCTTCCAAGTTCTGGAAGTTATGAATAATGCTGCTATAAAAATTTGTGTGTAGACAAAAGTTTTTAGCTCCTTTGGGTAAATACCGAGGAGTGCAATTGCCTGGGTCCTGTGTAAGAGTATATTTATTTTCTTACAAAAGTAAACCATCAAACTTTCTCCCAAAGTGGCTGTACCATTTGCATTGAATGGTAAAATGAATGAATGAGATTTCCTGTTGTTTCACATCCCTTGCCTGAATTTGATGTTGTCAAAGTTCTATATTTTGTCCATTCTAATAGATGTGTACTGGTATTTCACTGTTTTAATTTGCATTTCCCTGATGACATATAATGTGGGGCATCTTTTCATGTACTTATTGGTCACCTGTGTATCTTCTTTGGTGAGGTGTCTGTTAATGTCTTTGGCCACTTTTTAATTGGGTTGATTTTCATGGTTGAGTTTTAAGAGTTTCTGTGCATTTTGGATAACAGTTCTTTATCAGGTATATCTTTTGCAAATATATTCTCCCAGCCAGTGGGTTTTCTTTTCATTCTCTTGACAGGTTTTTTTTTTTTTCAGAGCAGGTGTTTGTAATTTTAATAAAGTCCCATTTATCAAGTGCTCCTTTATGGATTGTGCCTTGGTGTTGTATTTAAAAAAAAGTCATTGCCAAACCCAAGATCATCTAGATTTTGGATGCTATCTTCTAAGATTTTTATGATTTTCCATTTTACATTTAGATCTGTGATCCATTTTAAATTAAGTTTTTAAGGGTGTTAAGTTTTGTGTTTGGTTTCCTTTTTTTTACATGTGCATGTCCAACAGGACATGTTGGACCATGTCTAGCACCATTTGAAAAAACTCCATTGTATTGTCTTTGCTCATTTGTCAAAGATAAGTTGACTATATTATGTAGGTTTATTTCTGGATTCTCTTATCTCTTCCATTGATCTGTTTATCTAGTCTTTCACCATTTTCCCACTGTCTTTATGACTGTAACTTTGTAGTAAATCTTGAAGTCAGGTAGTGTCAGTCTTAAGTATTTATACCTAAGTATTTAATTTCTTGGGTGCTAATGTATTGTGCTTTTGAATTTCAGATTACACTTGTTCTTTGCTTGTTTATAGGAAAGTGACTGGCTTTGCTTACTAACCTTGTAACCTGAAATCTTGCTATAATCATTTACTAATTCCAGGGATTTTTCATTCCCAGTTCTTTCCAGTGTTCTGCATAGATGATCATATCGCCTATGAACAAAGACAGTTTTATTTTTTCCTTCCCAATCTGTACACCTTTTATTTCCTTTTCCTGTTTTGCTTGCATTATTTAGGACTTCCAGTATGATGCTAAAAAGCAATGATGAGAGGGGACATCCTTTGCCTTATTACCCAGCTTAGTGGGAAAGCTTTGAGTTTCTTACTATTAAGCATGATGTTCGCTGAAGGTTTATTGTACATATTCTTTTTCAAGTTAAGGAAGGTCCCCCTATTCCTGTGTTCTGAGAATTTTTATCATGAATAAGTGTTGGATTTTGTCAACTGTGTTTTCTGCATCTAGTGATATCATCATGTGATTTTTTTTTTCTTCTTTACCCTGTTGACATGATGGATTACATTAAAGGATTTCTGAATTTTGAACTAGCCTAGCATACCTGGGATAAATTCCACTTGGTTGTGGTATATAATTCTTTTTGTACACTGTTGGATTCAACTTAATTGAATTTGAATAATACTTAATTGAACAATATTGAATTGATTCATTATTTTGTTGAGGATTTTTGAATCTATGTTCCTGAGAGATATTGGTCTGTAGTTTTCTTTTCTAGCAATGTCTTTCTCTAGTTTGGTATTAGGTCAATGCTGGCTTCATAGAATGAGTTAGGAAGTAGTTCATCTGATTCTATTTTCTGAAAGTGATTGTAGAGAACAGGAATAATTTCTACCTTAAATCTTTGGTAGAATTCATCAGTGAATCCATCTGGGCCTGGTGTTTTCTGTTTGAGAAGGTTATTAATTATTGATTCAATGTATGTAATAGATATAGGCCTATTCACATTATCTGTTTCTTCTGTAAGTTTTGGCAGATTGTATTTTTCAAGGAATTGGTCCATCTCATTTAGATTATTAAACCTATGGGCATTGAGTTTTTCATAATATTCCTTAATTATCCTTTTAATTTCCATGGGATTTATCACGATGTCCCCACTTTCATATCTGAAATTACTAATTTGTGCCTTCTCTCTTTTCTTATTTAGCCTACCTATAGGTTTATTGATTTTTTCAGTCTTTTGTATTGTTTAATTTCCAAATATTTGGGATGTTCTAACTATTTTTCTGTCATTGGTTTCTAGTTTAATTTTGTTTTGGTTTGTAAGCAGACCTTGTATGATTTCTATTCTTTTAAAGTTGTTAAGGTGTGTTTTATGGTCCAGAATGTCATCTATCTTGATGAATGTTCCATGCATGCTTGAGAGGAATATGTATTCTGCTTTTGTTGGGTGAAACAGTCTATAGATGTCAACTATATCCAGTAGATTGATTGTATTTTTTATTTTATTTATTTATTTATTTTTTAAAGAAGATTTTATTTTTATTTATTATTTATTTGAGAGAGAGAGAATGAGAGACAGAGAGCACGAGAGGGAAGAGGGTCAGAGGGAGAAACAGACTCCCTGCTGAGCAGGGAGCCCGATGTGGGACTCGATCCCGGGACTCCAGGATCATGACCTGAGCCCAAGGCAGTCGCTTAACCAACTGAGCCACCCAGGCGCCCTGATTGTATTTCTTAATTCAACTATATCCTTACTGGATTTTTGCCTGATGGATATATCCGTCTCTGATATAGCTAAAATCTCCAACTATAATAGTATATCTATCTGTTTTATTCTTGTAGTTCTATCTATTTTTGTCTCATATGTTTTAATGTTCCATTATTAGGCACATACATGTTAAGGATTGTTATGACTTCTTGTAGAAGAAACCCCTTTATCATTATGCAATACTCTTCTATCCCTGATGACTTTCCTTGTTCTGAAGTCTGCTCTGTCTGAAATTAATATAGCTACTCCTGCTTTCTTTTGATTAATGTTAGCATGGCATATTTCCATTCATTTACTTTTGATCTATACATGTACTCATATTTAAAATGGGTTTCCTGTATACAAAATATAATTGAGTCTTGTTTTTTGATCCACTCTGGTAATCTCTGTCTTTTCACTGACTTTCAAAGTGATTAGCGATATAGCTGGATTAATATCTATCACATTTCTTTACTGTTTTCTGTTTGTTGTCCTTGTTCTATGTTCCTCCCACACTTTTTCTGTGTTTTATGGTTTTATTTGAACATTTTGCATGATTCCATTTTCTCTCTTTTCTTAGCCTATCAGTTGTACTTATTTTTTTACTTTTTTAAGTGGTTGCCATAGAGTTTACAAAGTACATTTATACCTAATCCAAGTCCACTTTCAAAAACACTATACTGCTTTACAAGTAGTAAAATTTTACTTTACAAATACCTTATAATAATTTAAAAATCCTAATTCTTCTCTCCCATCTCTTGTATCATCTCTGTCACTCATTTACTTACATATAAGCATACATATGTATAGTACACATAGAAGCATATTTGCTCGAGTACATTGTTGCTCTTATTTGAACAAACTGTTATCTGTTAGATCAATTAAGAATAAGAAAAATAAGTTTTTATTTTACCTTCACTTACTTCTTCTCCAATGTTCTTCTCTTGTAGAAGCATTCTATAATTCTATGAGTAAGTCTCCGTCTTTTAGTGAGTGTATACCTCTGGATTGTGACCTCCACATGTGCTTCTCAGTCCTCCCTTCCCCTGTAGGTGGGGTAGGAGGGTTAGCGGAGGCTGGAGTTACTTGTTTTCTTTCCCCCAGGTCAGTTAGGCTCAGATAAAACCACAGCAGGCTAGGCTGTGGTTAAATAGCTTTTCCTGAGGGTGGACTTTGTTAAGAAGAACAGAATGCTCTGGAGTATTTAAAGATTATTCCTTTCCCCTCCTCTTACAGTAAACAAGAGGAGACTTTTCTCTAGTATTTATTGTGAAAACCTGGTTGAGCTTCTGGAGGCAAAATTCACAAAAGCGTAGGGACCCCTGATGACTGGGTCCCCCTGGACTTAACTCTCAGGCATGTAATGCTAAGCCTCCAAGAATTCATCCATTACAGTTCAAGTTTCCTTCCCTTGGCACTGGTTCCCATGGGGGTTAGTGATTATCTGTATTTGTCTGTTGGTCTGTCTAATTCTGGGGGCAGTGGTTTGCCCTGTGACCTCATTTCTCTTAAGAATCTAAGAAGAGTTGTAGATTTTTCAGTCTTTTGCTTATTTTTTAGGATGGAGTGCCATATTCCAGCTTTTTATATGCTGGACCAGAAACTGGAAGTTCTTTATGCATATTTTATGATCTTTATTAAAGACCTTTTTTTCTAATTTCAAAAGTATTATTTTTTTAAATATAATTTCAAAGGTGCTATATTCTCAGTGAGAAAACATGAAGAAAGTGGAATACAGAATTACTGGAAATCTTCCCATGTAAAGGTAAACGCAGTTAATGTTTTTAGAAACCTACAGTTTACTCAGATTATACAATGTTTGATGTGTGCATATTTACATGCACACAAACAGTTTTACTGAGTCCATCTTAGCTTCAGATAAAGGCCATGGGAGCCAGACTTTCAGGAATGTAGAGCCTTTATTTGAGCTTTTTATCAGATTGTATAATTATGTAATAGTATACTATGCTCATGTAGGATTATTACTTTATTATTCGGTTATAGTCCAGACTAGGTGACCTCCAAGAGCACCTAGCTCTCCTAGAAATAATCGGAGAAGGCTCTATCTTGGCAGAAGCCTAAATTTATAGAGTTCATTCTTATGGCTAACCTGACTCTTTTCTCTCATTGTTAAGGCTCAAGTTTGGATAAGACTAGAAAAAACAATTTTCAATCCACATCTGTGGGAAAGTTCCTTTCTTCTTAACCTTGGAAAGGAGTCTGGAAGAGGGGCAATTTTGTTTTTTTGTAAAAATGTATGCTTGATAGTCTCCACAATATTAGATTATTGGCTTAGTTACTATAACAATTAGAGCCTTAATATGCAGAGTCTCAAACAAGAGAGACCTTTCTTTCTCTCTTATCTTTCCAGGGATAGAGGTGTTCGGTCTTTAGAAGTCTGGAAGGACAGCTCAGATACTTTTGGCTAAATAATCAAGATGTATTCTTTCTTTTTATGGATTAATCATTTTATGAAATCATTCTTATAACTGTCTTTTATGATCTGTATATTGCTCATCATCAAGAAATATTTTCATGGTGCCATGTTATTATTATTGCTTTCTAACTGTAATTATTAGAATTAGGTAAAGTCACTATATTGTTATTTCTGGTTGGGAGTCAGGGGTGGGGCACTGAGGAATGAGTTAAAAATAGTGTGAGATGAGCCCTGGTTTCCCCCAAGACAGTGCTGGTTTAGGCTTCTTTTTCCAGGGTAATTATGAATAGCATCCTTTTCATTCTCATTAGTGTCCCAGTTTGGAAAAGAGGTTCTGACATCATGCTAAAATGTACCTGGGGAATAATAAAACCACCTAATATCTGCATAGCACTTCACAGTTTTCTCTAGTGATGTCCTAGCTAACATGGGATGGAAGATCCAAAACCACAATTTTTTGTTTGTTCTTTGGTTAGTATAGCAGATGAGGAGTTCAGGCTCTGGAATCAGAAGAACCTAAGTTTGAACCAAAGCTCAAGGGATCTTGGCAAGTTGCTTAACTTTTTGAGCCTTAATTTCTTTATTTACACAAAGGGAAGAAGAAAAACAGTATCTCTTTCATAGCAGTAGTTGTGGGGATTAAGTGAGATAACCTATTTGTATTGGTTTCCTACGGCTGCTGTAACAAAGTACCGTAAACTGGGTGACTTAAAACAACATACATTTATTCTTGCAGTTCTGTAAGCTCGCAGTCTGAATTCAAGGTATCAACAGGGCCATGATCCCTCTGAAAACTATGGGGAAGAATCCTTTCTTGCCTCTTCCTAATTCCAGGTAGTTTGCCAACAATCTTTAGTATTCCCCGGCTTGTAAATGCATCACTCCAATATTTCATCTTCACATGGCATTCTCTCTGTGTCCCTTCACATACTCTTCCCTCTGTGCATGTCTGTGTCTTTGTTCAGGTCCCCCCCTCCTTTTTTATGATTGTCTTTATTTGTCAGAGAGAGAGAGAGGGAGGGAGAGAGCAAGCACACAAGCAGGGAGAGCGGCAGGCAGAGGGAGAAGAAGACTCCTTGCTGAGCAAGGAACCCGATGCGAGATTCGATCCCAGGACCCTGGGATCATGACCTGAGCTGAAGGCAGATGCTTAACTGACTGAGCCACCCAGGTGCCCCAAGTTCCCCTTTTGGTAAGGACATCAGTTATATGGGATTAGGGCCACGCTAATGCCCTCATCTAACTACACCTGCAGAGACCCTATTTTCAAATGAAGTCATATTTTGAGGTACTGAGTCCAGTCACATTTTGAGTCCATAGTGAAATTAAGACTCAACATATCTTATTATGGGGTCACCATTCAATTCATAATGATATTTTAAAATGCTTTGTTAGCGGGTAGCTGAGTGGCGCAATCAGCTAAACATCCCACTCTTGGTTTCAGCTCAGGTTGTGATCCCAGGGTCTTGAGATTAAGCCCCACCTGAGGCTCCATGCTGAGTGCACAGTCTGCTTGAGATTCTCTCTCCTCTTTCCTCTGCCCCTCCCACTTGTGTTCTCTCTCTAAAAATAAATAAATAAATATTTTTAAAAACTAAAAAACTTTGTTAGGGCAAATTGTATAATATGGAGGGAGTTTGGTTACTATAGAAGCAACTGCTATTTGGCGCTATATAGCTGTTTTCCCTTCTTCTACCGTGATAGAGCCTCTGATTTTTGTCTGGATCATGGCCACCTAGAAAAAGGAATAAAATTCACATCTTCATTTGCAGCTGGTTGTGGCTAAGTTCTTACCAGGAGGATATAGGTAGAATGCATGTCCTTAAAGAGAAGGGTACTACTTTTACCTCTCTTTTGCACCTTCTTCTTAGATGGAGTACAGAGACATGACGGTGGAAGCTGGAACTTTATCCTAGAACAATCAACTGTAGTTGTAGTGAAGATGGCTGAGTAACAAGACAAAGGGGTCTGGGTCCCTGGTGGGTATGTCAGATCTGGATTGTCCAGGTAGTATCAGTAGAAAATAAACTGTAGTCCTCTTTAAGCTTCTGTTATTTGGGGGTTTTCTGTCATTTATGGACAAATTTAATCCTTATTAATTAACATACATCCTATGGGTACCAAAACTGTGACTCTAATGGTCAAATAGGATTCATCCAATTCAGATGTTTATATACATTAGCTTCTAAGGGGTTCTTCAATGGAGGCCCTTGTGGAAGTCAGAAGAGAGTTCATTGTGCTTGAACTCTGTATTTATAAATGTATACAGTTTCTTATTATATTCGTAAATAAAAAACTAAAAGTCATTAGATTCTGCTATTTTTAGTTATGCCTCACTCTGAACTGGTGAGAACCTTGACTGATACGATTAGGAGAATACTCTCTCTGTCAATAGGATGTGGGCTCCCTCTGTGTGTCCCATGTTGGTCTTATTTTTAGATACTTAGGTGTCTGGTCAGCACTGGCTGCCCATGTCTTGCTTTGGGGTCTACATCACTTATCACAGAGAGTTAGTCTTTGATTATTAACCTGAGGGCTGACCCAGAAAAACTGCAGCTCTGACTCTGACTTGAGGTGACTTTCAATATCTTCTGTCCTACCGCCTGTGTTCTCTGCGTATGTGAGACAGAATGCACTTTTATGTCTCTATGGAAAACACATTTCTACGGGGCATATAAATTCAAATTTGGTCCTTCATGTTTGCAGCTTATAATATTTACTTTGTAAGATCAGAACCACTTCCCAAGCTCCAGAAGCTGGAGGTTAGTGGCTACTACAACTTAAGTCACTTCATGCCCACGATCATGTGAACATGATGCAAAACATTAGGTGAGCGAGCTATGATTTATTCTCAGATAGCACTGGTTTCATAAATGGTCCCAAGCACGCCTAAGGTGACAGGGTTGAAGAAATGAGATTGTACTCTTTAGTGCTTTTAGTCAAGGTAATTGATGGTGGTTACCCTAGAATAAGTAAGAGCTCATTTACCTATTTTGACCTTTCTTTTTGTTTTGTTTTGTTTTGTTTTAATGAAGTTCCATTTGCCATGTTGAAGCCCTGGATCAGTTGAAATAAACTGGGAGAAATGATATTGTGTACCCCTCGGGTAGGCTGGCCAGGAAGAGCGGAGCCTCGGCAAGATAGTGCTCTTAACTATATCAGCTCAAGAACTTGCAAAACTGGAGCAGAGTGGGGTGGAACCTTGGCAGGGGAAGCGTTAGGGACAACTGTGACTGTGTATCCTCTCCTAGCTGGAACATTGCCTTCTCATGTGTGATGTGTGCCAGAAATACTCTTTGTCACAAAGAATGGCAAGTGGGGCTGAAATCCGGAAACGGGAGTACAGGGACCAAAAAGAACTTTGTGACTAGAGTCAGGATTGCCCACGGTGTAGAAATGAAGGGCTGGCAAACTTTTTCCACATCTCTTAACCCGACTATGTCCTTTTACTTTCTCGTCTTCGATAATTTTGTTTATTCTTAAAATGTGATTCCTATTCCTTTACTTTGCGCTATATGTAACTGTGGACTGTCTGTAGGAATGGGAAGCTACTTGAGGGGAAGGATCACATTTATAGTCTTCTATTGATGATGTTATTTTTTCTTCACTGAACTTAGCACAGTGATTCATACAATTACTGCTGCTCATTAAACATGTCCCAAATAAAAGAAACAACCTCAAGAGGAATCAGCTAGTAAAAATCCTGCTTAAGTGAGAATAAGTTTAATGTGGCCAGAAATAAGGGCCATCAGGGAACATTTCAGTAATGAGATTATGAAGCTTATTTGCTGGTAGGGCTTCTGAGAAACTGAGAAAGGCCTGGCTCATCTCCATTTATTATAGCAATCAGGATATTTAAAAATAATATTGATTTGATATTCAATGTGAATAACAAATCAATATTGAAATTATAGAAAATAGTGACACACAGTTGTCACACAGTTTTAAATGTTTTCATTTAACAAATTAATGCTTTGATTTTAATCCCCCATTACAGTATAATACCATTCTGCTGTTCATATGGTAATTATAGGATATATTAAAATATATTTATCCGTAACATGTAACAATGGAGTGGTGTTTTAATGGGACATGAGTTTAAAATTGTTTTAGTGACATGATTTAATCTCTTTAGTGTATGTCTGTAACTGTGTGCATAACTTCATTTAGGGTCTAAATCTGAGACTCTTCAAGCATTTGAAGACTCAAGCCAATGACCCTGTCAACTTGTGACAGGCACTGTCTGTCTTACAAATGTTTATTAGAGGGGCACCTGGGTGGCTCAGCCAGTTGAGCATCTGACTCTTGATTTCTGCTCAGGTCATGATCTCAGGGTCATGGGATCGAGCCCGGTATTGGGCTCATGCTCAGTGTGGAGTCTTATTGTCCCTCTCCCTATGCCCCTCCCCCTGCTTGTGCTCTCTCTCTCTCTCTCAGATAAATACAGTCTTAAAAAAACCACAAATGTTTATTAGAAATATTTTTTAAAGATTCCAAGAATATCCCAAATACTAAAAGTTGAAGGTACATATTATCCACTCATGTTTCAAGAGGCTTGTCCACTCATCCTATATAAGGACAGGAAAGAATGTACCAGGCTGCACTGCACAGCCCTACTTTGGTCACATATCAGGAGCTCACAAGTACTGACTAGAAAAAGAGTGTATGATCCACTGGATATACTCTTTTTTTCTCATTGCTTGATTATTGATTATTATTACTTACAAGTAAATTTTTCGTGTATTGCACACTATAGATTGTGAGAACAAGCTATATCAACTCTGTACTTTGGAACCAACCTTCATTAAAAGATGAATAACTTGATTAGGTAGTATAAGTAATATAACAAATGAGTGAAACAGATACATTTGCTAAAGAAATTCAGAAGACTGAGTGATCACAAAGGGGTTGGTGGTGAGGGACATTTGATGGAAGACCAGAAACTGAAAAAGTTTTAGCCTAGCAAAGATTTAAATTTAAAATGTCAACCTAAATCCTAACCTTAGATCTAAAAAATGAACTACATATGTATAAGGTGGGAACATGTGGGTTGTCCGAAACTCATTTCAAAACAAGTTAGCTTGTAATTAACAATAAGTTGAAAATGATTCAACAGTGTAATTGAAAAAAGTCTACTGCAGTCCTGGGTAACAGTACTTGAAATATTTACACAGAACAAGAAAAGTAGTAGTTCAGACCATTTATGTTGGTTACATCACCATGGACTATTATTTTCAGCTACAGAAGCCACAATTTGGAAAATTTACAGATAAACTATAACATTTTCAGAAGGGAGGAATCAGAATGTTGAAAGGTTTCATGAAGCTTAAATAGTTGGAGAATCTAAGATTCAAGGGATTAAGGGTTTACTCAATATAAGAAATAGCTTTAGAATCTCATTACCTAGAAATATATTGAGATAACTTGTGTGGTAATTTAAATTTAGGCATGACCAAAGAGCAGGAATGTACTATGAGTTTTGTAGGGGATGATGAGGGATAGGAAAGGTACTGGGTGTGTGATTTGCTTATAAGTAACAGAAACTTAACTTGTGCTTCCTTAGGAACGGGGAGGGGTAGTTGTTAGAAAAATTTATATACTGGATCCAGGACCAGAAAACTTGGCAAGGTTCCAGATAACCTTGGACATTTGCTTTCTCTATCATGGCCGGCTTAATCTTTATCTCACAGAATTTTGGCTTCTCTCTGTGGATTTATCCGTTCTTCTCTGGCAACTGACCAGCAAGGCACTCAATTCTCCAAGGCAAATTCTAGAGGAAGTGAATTTGACATGCTCAGCTAAATTCTTTCAGCTCTTGAGCACAGCTCTTTGATCCATACCTCTTCCTGGGTTGCTGCCAGCAGAGGGATGCAATCTCCTTGGGTTAGGTTCCAATCTCTCATCCAGTCAATAGCCTGACCAGTGGACCAGCTACTATGGCTTTTCTCTCAAGCTTTGGGGAATAAGGTCGAGGAAAGCAGTTTGACCTAAAGTGGGCCTGGGGCAGTGGCCTGAACCATGACTAGCATATATAGAAACACTAAGTGATTTTAAGTTTCTTTTGGAATTTGTAACTCCCTTAATTCCATCACCCTATGTAGGACTTGAGTTGGACCTCGATCATTGAAAGTACGATGAGGGGAGGTTATGGCAATTTTTAATATGGGCAATAAGGCAGAAACATGTGTTTTTTCCCTTTTTTAAAATTTGGTTATGTTGTTAGTCACCATACAGTACATCATTAGTTTTCGATGTGGTGATCCACGATTCATTGTTTGCGTATAACACCCAGTGCTCCATGCAGAACGTGCCCTCCTTAATACTGAGGGTTTTAGAAGGGAGGGGATAGGGGGAGAGATTAGCCCGGTGATGGGTATTAAGAAACATGTATTTCTGAGCTAAATAAAATAAGAAAGAGAAAAGGTTGTTTAGAAATAGTAAGGTAGCTTCCAATTAGTTTTATTATTATTTCTCATTACTTTTTGTTTGTAATATTGCCTTTTACTACATACTTTCCTCCTGTTAACTGTGCAGGTACCATGAGGTAGTACTAGACAGAAAGTAGAAGAGGTGCTCAATTTACAAAGATGTAAAATACTTTTTTTAAATATTATAAATATATGAGTATTTCATGAAATTAAAATAATATGTTGTAATAAGCGGTTTCATTCTCGTTGGTGGCTGATTTCTCTATATAGAAAGCCATGTGGGAAAATGAAGTGAAAGTAAGAATGAAGCAAACATTGTTTTTTACTTGATTCTTTTTCCCC
Organism: Eumetopias jubatus; assembly: GCF_037043125.1. Taxonomy (NCBI): domain Eukaryota; kingdom Metazoa; phylum Chordata; class Mammalia; order Carnivora; family Otariidae; genus Eumetopias; species Eumetopias jubatus. The sequence continues at coordinate 66,697,681 of NW_028274809.1, read as the reverse complement.
CCTTTTTAAAAAAGAAATTTGTTTTTAATTTCAGTTCATTTCACTTTCATTTTCCCTTCCCCAGCTGTGTTCGCTTCTCACAGCTTTTTGAACCTATCTTGTTCTCACCACAACACTCTGTATGTAAGATGTTTTCTAGAAAAATGTCAGCGTGAACAAAGTGGCCTCTTGCCACACAGCCAGTGAGGAACTCAGCCTTATTATAAAAAGTAGTTTTAAAATAGTATGGACAAGAATGATAAGAATCTATGTGTATTTGTTCTGAATACTACTACCTTCTTCAACCTCATGTCCAAAATGACCTGCATTTCCCTAAGGACTAGGGAAGGAGCAAAGCAGACAGCAGCCACATTCTCACGCCCTCGCTTTGCTGGGACCTGACCCAGATGTGGTGGGAAATACAGGGCAGTGAAGCCCTTATTGAGTTTTTGCCTGCATGATGTTGGCCTGACCTTAAATGTCCTCGCTACAAAAGGCAGAAAAAATGTCAATAAATAATATAAAACATACTGCATTTAAAAATGTAAATTATCTAAAAGGTGGAAACCATGGACTTAAAGAATAGTAGCAACAACTAGAGTAAATAAGGCATAAGAAGACATACTGTGTGTGTTTGTATGTGTGTGTGCATGGGTTTTGAAATGTAATCATAAAAATCTGAGAACTTTCTGGTGTCAAGTATATCCTACGTAAAAGCCTGTAGGAATGTCCCCTCAGGTCACTTTGGGAAAAAAATAAGAGCAATCTAATAAGCTTAATACATACCTCCCAACCTCCCCCACCCCCACCCACACACACGCCAAACTCCATGTTGCATGTTGGAGGAAGTGAAACTAGCTCATGTACACTTTTCTCTTTTAACTTAAATAGCCAGATAGCAGGGCACCATAACCACCGATTCAGCTAAAGGGGAAAAAAAAAACAACAACAAAACTGTATTTTTAAAATTTGTACGTTTTTGGAAAAATTTTCTGTTTTAAGTATCATGTGACTATACATACTTGTTTTTATATATCTCTTTTGTTATTTACTCCCCAAATACTAATGGGGAAAGGCAAATTATAAAATAGTGTAAAAAAATGAAATGGAAAACCTAACGGACTCTGAAATCATTATTATTCCACAATCCTGATAGATTCTGTGTGGTTCAGGTTATCTTTGGTCACTTTTCTGGTATGCTACTGAAATCCTTTTGTGTGTGATGTATCAGCTGATAAAGATTCGAAGGCTGCAACTTAACTCCTTCAGTAGTTTCAGTGATTATAAAAATATTCACGGACAGAGAAACATAGTCCTTAGTAGTTAAATGATTCACTATTCATTTCCAGTGATCTGGTCCTTAAAGAAGTAGGAAGCTCATGTCCTGGGATCAATATTGTGGGGAGCTCAGACCTTCTAGGCGGTTACTTTGGCTACACCAGAAGGTGGTGCAAACATTTAGAAACTTTTCTCATCATGTCACCAGCCAGCCCAAATGAAGTCTACCTCAGATAGAAATCTGTTAATTCCCTTTTTTCCTTGCTTTCTTCCTTTTTTTCTTTTCTTTCTTTTTTTTTTTTTAAACATCTCTCAACCAATTTCCTCCATCTTTTCTTCCTCTTCTTTTCCCAGAGACTAGATTCCATTCTGGAGGGACTTGTATTGAGTCTACTATTTCTCAGTAGGAGAACGTAGGTCCCTCTCATTGAACACAGTGAAACAAGAAAAAGGCTAACTCGTTTTAAGACTATTTGTTTCTACCCACAGCCTAACTCATGTGCATAGTTTCTATTTGCTCGTTTTAAGATTCCCTCTTTATCATTTTAACTTTTAGTATCTACCCCTCTCTCCATACACACTTCAAAGAAAAGAGCATTAGAACCTGCATTTTTACAAAATGACTCTGTTGCCAGTCATAACTGATTGATTTAGGTGATGGAAGCTTCAAGATTTTCTAGGCAATCTGATTGGGACCAGTAATAAAGAGGTTGAGTTGCTGGGGATGGTTAGTGCTGGTACCTTGTTTGTCTTGAAGTTGCATTGGCATAGCAAGGACACTGTAATTAAAACACAATTTTATTTTTGTTTCTTATATCTACCCTTAGCATTTATTCAGTAGAAAATGAATGCCAAATGACATTTCCAATAGCTCCCATAACAATTAGGTAATAGACTTTTAGGAGTCTTGGTTCAGTAATTAAAGCTTCCCGTGGACGTGGTGGGCACCTTTGGTCAGGGAGGCTGCGGGAGCACTGGTGGGCTTTTTCTCTCTTCCTTGACCTCTCTGCCCTCTTTATTTTGCTACACCCAGAATTTGGCAACTCTGGCACTTAAGAGTCTGGGAAAGGCCTCTTTCAAGCTCATAAGTGACTGGTGTCATTGCAAGCAAGCTTCTGCTCTCTGGAGTTAAAGATGAAAGCTTTCTGTTTCTCTTGTGAGTTGATAACATGGATTCTGAAAACTCTGACATCACTGGTGGAGTTCATCAGTTCAAGTTCTGATCATTTTACTCAAAGGTTGTTTACTCCCTCAGAAGCTCCTGGCAATCTGGCGGTCCACTTTTGAAGTCTATGCTCTATGAGTTTTGAAAAAGATATACATCCTATAACCATCTTTCCAGTTAAGATATAGAATATTCTCATCACCCCAGTGAATTCCCTTGTGCACCTTTATAGTCAGTGTCCCTCCACCCATAAGTCCAAGCAACCATTAATCTGCTTTCTGTTATAAAATTTCCTGCAAATGAAATCATATAGTATGTGATTAGTTGTGCCAGGTTTCATTAACTTAGGATAATGATTCTGAGGTACATCCATATCAATATGTGTATTATTCGTTCATTCATTTTTATTGTTGAAGAGTATTCCATTCAATTGATAGGGCACAATTTATCTATTTGCTTGTATTATTGGGGCTATTTCCCATTTTCAGCTATTACGAATATCTGCGAACATTCATAAACAAGTCTTTGTGTAGACAGTTGTTTATTCTTAGTGAACACTTGGTAATTTTGGGTAATATCGTAAATGTATGTTTAGCCTTATAAAATGTTGCAATATTTTACTCTCCCATCAACAATGCATGAGTGTTTCAGGTGCTCTACATCCTCCCCAATATTTGATATTGACAGCTTTTTAAATATTAGACAATCTAGTAGATATAAAGTGATACCTCATTTTGATTTTAATTTGTATTTTACTGATGACTATGATACTGAGCATCATATCTTCTTTTATGAAGTACCTTTCAAAATATTTTGCCCAACTACAGTACTCACAATAAAAAAGACCCAGAATTTTAAAAAAGGAATTAAAAAGACTATTTCAGTTTAAGTAGATAAACTATCCAAGATTATATAAATGTATTTAGTTAAGCTGGTAGACCCAGATTTGGCTCATTTGGAAGTTAATTCTCTGTCCAAGACACCATCGCAAAAATTTATAAAATATCTCACGAAAGGAGACAGTTAGCAATTGGAAAATCCACAAGAATTTATGATTTGTCAAAAAATATCAATAAATATTTCCTGAACTTACAAAATTAGATACAGAAAATATAGCTCATAAAGGATTTGAGTTAAGTTTAAATAACTCCCTCATATTGATGAGAGAATTTACTCAGCAAGTTGTCAAAGGGGAGAGCTAAAAACTAATTCTCAAGAGTTTAAAAGAGAACTTGTTCATTCTCATGATTCCAGGCAACTTGCTCAAGGTGACATTAGTAGTTAGTGGCAGAACAAAGATTAGAAACCACATGTTCTCATGCTCAATTTAATTCTCTTTACATTTAAATCTGGATAAATTTAAAATACTGATTTTTCTGTATCATTTTATTGAATTTCTGTTTTATTCAGTTAGTGTTTTGTTACAGTTCTTTCTTTCTGCTTATTATTGCAACTTTAGCTCTGTGATAAAAGTAACAATTGCTCAAGACTTCTCTCCCTTCATGAGAAGTTTCCAGGTAACTTTTTGAAAAAAATGCACTTTTTAAACCAGTATCTATTTTGGGAGACCTACATATTAGGTACTGTCTTTGTTTCCTACTTTGTTATTGCTTTATAAAGAGTGAAGGGTTAATGTATTCAGAGGTGAATTGCTAAAAGAGAAGTGTTCTGTGTATTAGCTCTGGGTCCTCTAATTGCATTTAGCCCTGACGCACATGAGCTGTGTGTGTGCGGTGTGCAGCTAACTGATAGGCTCGGACACCCCATTGCATAACCCAGGGCATCAGTCCCGTTTCAGTGCTTTGTGAAGATCAAGTAGCCAGTGAGAAACAATTCAATAAGAGTCCCTGGTTTCTACACACAGAAGTTCAGATAAAAAGTTGCCTGAAGCAAGATTCTGTTTAAGCAAGGAAATACAGGAAATAGAACATTATAATAAGGCTTAGATGTCAAGAACAGGAAACTCCTGTAAGCATCATTGATTTGGCCATTTTGAATGAATTGTTTATAAAAAAAAAAACAAAAACAAAAAACAAAAACCCTCCTCTGTAGTATTTTCAACAGAAAAAAAGAGGGAGGGAAAGAGCCCTTGAGGCACATTTTAATTATTATTCATCTCTAACAAGGCACATTACACTGACAGCCTGTTTGAAGTCTGAATTTTTCTTATTCCTAAGTACTCGTTTTGTTTTGTACTCTATCTTTTCATTGAATTAAAGGGTACAATGAGAAGTGGACTCTCAAATCACCAGATAGAATATGTGATCATCAGTTTAATTTGTAGTCAGTGTTCATTATTCCTCCAAGATTTTTGACTTGAGTAGTCTAATCACAACTCTTAACAACTGACTTGAAATTTAGAAATAAAAACAATGTCTAGTTTTGGTATCCTTAGTCATGAAAATAGTTGTGGGACAAGCTATAGACTAAGGTAAATGAACAAATCCTCAAATATTTTGTTTTATATTAGTTGAAGAAAATTTCTTTAAATGTGCCTGTTTCTGTTTACATTTACTAAAACTTTGGGTTGAGGAAAGGGGAAGTAACACCTAATTAGCAGTTGGTTGATTTCTGGTAAGCACTTTACCTATATAACTTGACTTTTGAATCATGGGCACTTTTCACAGTGTGGTTGTTCACTTACTGAATGCAATTGAATAGCCTCATTTATTGTTTACAATATCTTTTAAAAGGTAGTTAATACCATTCCCAATTTAGAAATAATGGTGACGAAGCTCTTCAATTTACGTAAATAATCCAGGGTTATACAATATTTACTTAGTTAAGCTGGTGTAGGAGACAGGAAAGTTTTCCTGGACTTTAGGGTCCCAGGCTGGGTCTGAAAATTAAACTGACAAGGACAGGTTAACAGAAGAAAACCATATGTGTTTTATTGAATTTTTACATGTACATGGGAGTCTTCACAAATGGTAAAGAAGTAACTAGGAAGATAACGGTTAGTTTAACAAGGTTCATTTATATGGATTTCTCAGCCCCCAATTACCCATCTTTGGTGATAAGAATGTCTTCCTTCTTCCTGGTACAGGTAGAGGGTACCTTCCACATGGGAGTTTTATGACCTGTTTCGGGGAAGAAGGGTGAGGTGGTGGGGAGATCCAAGTACCTTCCTGCTTCTGCCATTTTCTCAAACTCCTTCAGTTTAAGATATTCAATATGCCAAGATGCCATAATTTGGGGTAGTGTGTCCTGAACCCCATCACTGATAAGCCCAGACTTGGCTAATTCTGAAGCCCATGCTCTATCCAATACAATTTTTTGGTCAAAATTTACAAAATATCTCATGAAAGGAAACATTTAACAATTGGGAAATCCACAATAATTTATGATTTGATACTTATGAAGACCTCTGAAAATCCATAAGTATGAAAGATTTTTAGTTAGTAACACCCTATAAAATTGTATTTTAAAAAAGAATAATTTTCAAATATTTATCTAGTTTTTGAGGAGTTAAAATTAGGCTGTTAAAATGTATTTGGCTAAAGTTAATCAACTTTTATATTTAATTATAGCGTAAGGTTAGTGATGATGCTTTTATATTTTAGATCATATTCATATACGTTGGAAGGCTAAAACCATAACAGATATTAAACATTTTCTACTAGTTGGTAAAAAAGAGATCATTAATTCACACATACTCTATAATAACCTAAGATACATACAATCAAATCATAATCCTTAATTTACATAGATTGAGTATTTTATATTTGAGTAAATGCAACTATTTTGATATTTAGAACAGGGCATCCGAAAACCTGTCATGTTGGACGTCAAACACACACTTCCTTCCTCTAATTATGATCTTCCTCTTTCTTTGTTGTTATGTGTTCTAAGTACGTACTATGGGATTCTAGAGAAGAGATTTTCCCTTCAGTTTGTATAAAATTCATGAGAGAATAAATTCTACAATATGCTTAAAATACCTTGAGAAGTATAAAGGGGGAAACCTCTATAATCCTCACGGATTTACTCAGGGATTTTTAATGTGTTAATAAAATAATAATATGGAATCTACTTTAAATCTTTTTTGAAACAAAGTGGGAGTATAAATAAATAATCCAAGTAACATGGTAATTTTGCACTTTAGGTAAAAAGACTACAAGGATTTGATCCTTCTTTTAGGCCTCGTTGTCCTGAAGTAATCTTATCCACACATGAAAAAAATTCAAAGCATTTGGATGACCTGGCTAAAATTACAATTCTTGGTGGCAACTCTTGGAATAAAGCTCAGCTAATTTATTCGTTAGTCACATGTTGTCCATTAGCTTCTAATTCTTGGATTCCTTTAGATTAAACTCTAATGAATAATTTATCTTCATTTGATCGACAAAGGGTCTAATACCTTCTACAAAATAGAACTTTTCCTTTTCCTTTTGAGATACTATATTCCTAAATAGTATATCTTCTAGTTGCTCAGAACTGATATATTGGAACTAATCAGGAACCAATTTGATAGGGCAGGTCTAGAGAATTACAGGTCTACTGTGGGGAAGACAGAAGACTGGTGGATTTCTCCACAATGAAATATTCTGGTGGAGAAGTGGCTTGTCACTTCTACTCATCACTGATTGGCTAGGATTAGCCCCACCCACACAAGAGCCAAGGGAATTCAGTCCTACCATATGGATTCGAGGGGGCAGGCGGGAGTCAGTTTCTCTACCTTTTTTATATTAACAAAGAATCTGGGTTATTCCTTTTACAGATAATTCTTAATTTGGATTTGTCTGGTTATTTCTTAAAGATTACATTTAGACAAAATATTTTCGGTGAAAATACTACAATGATGATGTATCATTCTAATATAGACTTCTACAATTTTAAATTTTAATATTGCCTTTCTTCTTAGAAATGCCATTATCTTTTGGTTAGCACTCAAATGAAATATGAACATACTTTTTTTTTACTTGAATTTATTCTATCTTATGCAAATTTTGAATGTTCTCTCCTGATTTTTTTTAAGTTTATTTACCTGTGTACAGGATAATAAAATTGTATTCTTATTCATAAGAAAAGAAAGGGAAAGTCTTTCTGATTTGGCTGAAATTGCTCTAAGTTACTCATCTCCTGTACTGTACCTTGAGGTCTAATGTTAATGTCCTTCTGTTTAATCCTTCTGTTTATGTATATTCTTCTGACATAAATCCACTGACAAATTGCTAAAAACAAACTTACTTAACATGTAAACTACTTAAAATTTCCTATTATTTTAGACACCTAAAAAATAGTCTTCAGTTAAAAAAATTTAGTGTTTTTCTTACATATTTCTTTCTTTCTTTCTTTTCCACTCACCCCTAAATTAGCAGCCTTTGATTGGGTGGCCAGTGATGGGGGTGGGGGGGCGGAGTCAAACTTCTCTCATCCCTAGGATGTTTCCTGAAAAATATTCCCCAATAATTGTAAATTTCTAAGGAAACCCTTTCTATTTATTTAGCCATTCTCTCTTCATCTTTCAGGTTCTCTTCACTTCAAATTATTTGATAGTTTCTTTTCCTTTAAATTTTGAACTGTAGTTTCTTTGACTTCCATCAGATGTTATTATAATTAGTTCAATGCATGTTAAGTTTTTATGGATAAGGGAAGGGAGCTAATGTTCACATTTTAAGTAATGTAGAAGTTTAATAAATTCCACTTACATTGGGTTTCCTTTTTTTCTTTTTTAAAGATTTTATTTATTTATTTGAGAGAGACAGTGAACAACAAGCAGGGTGAGGGGCAGAAGGAGAAGCAGGCTCTCCACCGAGCAGAGAGCCAGACAAGGGTTTCCATCCCGGGACTCTGGGATCATGACCTGAGCCGAAGGCAGACACTTTACCAACCAACTGAGCCACCCAGGCGCTCCCGTTGGGTTGTCTTCTAAACGAGCTTTTAAGCACGTATATTCTGTTTAGCAAAGACAAGACCTGGGTTTTCGGCTTGCATTCTCTCTAGTGCCCACCCTTCCCTGATTTCTCTCCTCCAATCTATCCTTCTCCCACTCCCTCCCTTCCTGCATTAGCTTTAAAGAGGAATGAATGGTAATAGAAGAAAACAGAAGATCTCTAGCCAACTTGTGTCTTTTGTTTCTAAACCGCTACTAGCGGCAGGATTAGTCATCACTCCCCCAGCTGCCCACCATGCTATTTAAATATGCCTCTTTGGGTATATTTTTTCCTGTGTTTCCTTTTCTGCTCCCTAGTCATGACTGTGGAGGAAACGCTTTAGGCAATGCCTTCCACACATAACCACGTAAATTATTTATTAGTTTTTTATTTGTATATCTGTTCTATACAACGTGTACGGCCTTGCATTGCCTTGTTTATCAATTATTTCAAATGAAAGAACAGTCTGATAGTTGAAAGAGGATCCTATCATTACCTCAGTTTGAATGGTAGCAAGTGTAGACCATCACAGGCCAATGAGAAAGTGTGTTTTCTTTTAAAACGCTTATGAGACATTGTTTTAGCAGTCTCCTTTGTTTAACATGTTCAGTGATCCATATTTGACTGGAAATTATTTAAAGCTACTTTAAATCACTTATGTCTATGTTTTTTCTTTCAACTTGTATCAGTTCGATATATATTTTCTTGAGTGTTTTCCAGGCACCAAATACTGAATTGTACACTGGGAATGAATATGAAATGGACCCAGCTACCACGCACTTCATAATGTGGCTTAAATCAAACAGAGAATGGTTTCACAATAAACAGTAGATCCTAATAAAAGCACGCTGTGTGCTGAGACCTAAAAGCTTGCTGTGTGTGTGCATTTAGGTTAATGGTTTAATCTCTCTGGACCTCATGTCCTCTGTGTAAGATGGAAAGGTTGAATTAAATGATATTTCACATTATCTAACACTGTAAAATCATCTTATCTGAGAGTGTGCTGCTTCTGGGCCTGATTGAACCTCAGATCTGTCCTTTGCTTCTCTCCTGCTCTGCTCTGTACTATGAGGGTGCAGATAAGCCTCTGCAGATTGACTTTTCCAGGCTTAGTATCAGCAGGATTCAGCCAGTTTTGGGAGGCTGGAGGGCATGAGAAGGGAGAGGGGGAGATCAAGACACTCTCTTCTCCCCTCAGCCTAGGATGGCTTCTCTTGCAGCTTTATCTGCTCTGTAGCTCCAGCCACCTCTATATCCAGATGCACAGCAATCTCTAGTTTCCGTAGGGCTGTCCAGGCCTTTTGGTCCCAGTAATTGCATGTTTTCCCATGGTCGCCCCAGCTTCAGGATGACAAGGACTTCCTGCTCTTACCAACGTCCAGGGTTATTTTACAGTTCCCGGTGCAACTCTTAGCCTCTCCATTCTCCGTGGACCACCTGTGCTTTCCATTCTTCTGTGAACACCGGACATGATCTCTGTTTTCGTAGCTAGACCATGACAGGCCACAGTTTACTTCCTATTTGCTCAAGAGCAGTGAAAGGGCTTTAAAAATGGAGGAAGAAAAACATAAGCATGGGAACATTAACTGGCGCAATCTAGTTCCTACAGTGGACGTTGGCCTCACAAGAAATGTTTAATGTCCCTTCGGGTCAAATATTGAGGGACTTACAGGATCTACTTTTTTGTTGAAGCTGTCATGTTGAATCTCCTGAAACTTAAGGCCCATTGTAAATCAAGGTGGGAGAACTCCTTAAGGAAGAAATGCATGGTTCTTAGGACAAATGACTTCATTATAGCCTCTACTTATATCAAATGCATTACTTTTCCACCAAGAGTACTAATTAAAAATGGAATTATGGTGAAAAATATATTAGCAACTTAAAGTTTTGGTAAGAGAAGGAGATGTACAGAGCTCTTTCGCAGGGCTTGAACTCAAGACCCTGAGATCAAGACCTGAGCTGAAATCAAGAGTCGGACACTTAACCGATTGAACCACCCAGCCGCCCCCAGGAATCTTTTTTAAAAGACTTGGCTCAGGCACTGTGCTCTTCTGATACTTCTTCTATCTCCATTGCCTATAGGTTGCTGAGATACTGTCTTCATTTCTAGCAGTTGCATCAGGAGAGGACAAGGATATAAACTGAGGTAATTTTACTTTAAAATGGTATGTAGTTATACTTCTCGTGTGAAGATATTCTTTAATTTGGAGATGAGCTAAAAATTGACTTGTTTCCTCCCTCTCCCACATTTTGGATATAGTTGTAAGAAGGGGGGAAATTCATGGTGATTGGCTGACAAGGAAAATAATGGTACCACTGCTGCTACATTGAGAGTCCCAGAGAGGGAACTAGGTGGGCATACTGAGAATGTCAGTGTCCTAGTGTCTATGGCAGATGGTGTAAAACACACACCTGATGTCTTAAAATAACACAAATTTATTCACTCACAATTCTAGAGGCCAGAAGTCTGAAATTATTCATTGGACTGAAATCAAGGTGTCAGCCGGGCCATGCTCCTTCTGGAGGCTCTAGGGTAGAATTTATTCCTTGTCTATTCTGGCTTCTGGTGGCTGTGTCATTCTTTGGCTTGTGGCCACACCACTTCAGTCTCTGCCTCTTATGGTCCCATTGCTTTCTCCTCTTCTGTGGTGAAATTTCCTTCTGCCTTCCTCTTATAAGAACACTTGGGATTGCATTTCTGGCCTACCTGGACAAAACAGGATTATCTCCTCGTGTCAAGATCCTTTATCCTAATTGCACAGTCCGTTTGACCATATGGGGTGATTTATAGGTTCAGGAATTAGGATTGGAACGTATCTGGAGGCCTTTACTCAGCCTAGTATAGTGAGGTAAAGTGTGTAGAGAGGCTGAAGGTTTTATTTGTAAGTCTCTAACACTGTTATGAGATAGTGACTAAATCAGGTATAACGCCCTATATCCATAGGGCTAAGAATTTTTAAGAATTAGGCGCCTGGGTGGCTCAGTTGGTTAAGCGACTGCCTTTGGCTCAGGTCATGATCCCGGAGTCCCGGGATCGAGTCCCACATCGGGCTCCCTGCTCAGCAGGGGGGTCTGCTTTTCCCTCTGACCCTCTTCCCTCTCGTGCTCTCTATCTCTCAAATAAATAAATAAAATCTTTAAAAAAAAAAGAATTTTTAAGAATTAGAGAATATTGATTACTTCTTAACATCCTGGATTGCATACTAGATATGGAAAGAATATACCCTTTGGGGTGGTTGAGTAAAAATACTACTTTATCAAAACTGATAGAGTCAATTTTAATATTTGTTCTGTGGATGTTGTAGAAAAGTGTGTATTCTCTATATAATGCAAAGTTTAAGCATGCCTGTGAATGATATTTTATAATTCTTACAATTTTTATAATTCTTTTGAAATTGTTTCCTCTCCTTCATGTACCTGTTGAAGAGTTATGTTAAAAAAATTTTTTTTAAGATTTATTTATTTACTGTAGAGAGTACGCGAGCAGGGTGAGGGACAGAGGGAGAGGGAGAGGGAGAGAATCCTCAAGCAGACTCCCCACTGAGCACAGAGCTCTCTACACAGCACTTGATTCCAGGACCTGAGATCATTACCTGAGCTGAAATCAAGAGCCTTATGCTTAACTGAGCCACCCAGGCACCCCAAGGTTTATGTTAAATTTTAAGTGAATTTTTCCTTTCTTTCCTAATATATTTTATATATTTCTCTGCTATATGTGTTTTTCATAATTGTTGTATTTGCATTTTACATTGTGACTTTCATAGATGTGTAATAATCATTTTATTCCATTTCATATTTTTTTGCCACATACATGATTCTTTGATTCTAATTCCTACCTTCCTGCTTCTCTGACTTTTTAGTATCCATTTTGACTGGAGATACTTTCTGAACCTCTTTATTTCCAACATTTCTTTGTTGATTTGTTTATGTGTATGCTTCTCTGAGGAAGCAGTGACTTTGATTTCCCTTATGATCCAACCTGATGGTATTTTCCTTTTAAGTCATTTACATTTACCATAAAAAGTGATGTACGATCTTTTGCCATTTTATTTTATAATTTCTGGTTTATACTTATTTTCTTCTCCCTATGCATTATATATATCATTGAGGATTTTCTTTTTTCCTTTTAGTTATTCTTTTCCTACAAGTATTTGTAGAATGTATGGTACATTTGTCTCATTTGTGTTCTATAGTATTTAACTTTAATATATGCATAGTTATAAATACATATATTGTATACATATTCTATACATATATACATGTATAACTTAATACATACACAGGTTAATATACAAAATATGTAATTTATTTTTTATTTTTTTAAAATATTTTATTTATTTGACAGAGAGAGACACAGCGAGAGAGGGAACACAAGCAGGGGGAGTGGGAGAGGGAGAAGCAGGCTTCCCGCGGACCAGGGAGCCCAATGCGGGGCTCGATTCCAGGACCCTGGGATCATGACCTGAGCTGAAGGCAGATGCTTAATGACTGAGCCACCCAGGCGTCTCCAAAATATGTAATTTTTATTGAAGTATAATTGATACACACTGTTGCATTAGTCTCCTATATATATGTATAATTTTAAACTAATGACAAAAATATGATTACTCTTGATTCTCCTGTATCAGATGAGACTCGTAATACCTACTTTTCCCTTTTCTCCTCCCTCCCAACATGTATTAATTAATTGAATTGAGGTTTATTTAAATTCTTTGATATTAAGACTTCCTTTTTTTATATTGTGTATTTTTTTCCCAAGAAATATTTCTTTCTTTTTTTTTTAAAGATTTTATTTATTTATTTGACAGACAGAGACACGGCAAGAGCAGGAACACAAGCAGGGGCAGAGGGAGAGGGAGAAGAAGCAGGCCTCCCGAGGAGCAGGGAGCCTGATGCGGGGCTCGATCCCAGGGTAGGATCATGACCTGAGCCGAAGGCAGACGCCCAGTGACTGAGCCACCCAGGTGCCCCCCAAGAAATATTTCTGATAGATTAATTGTATAACATAGCTGTGTTAAAAACTACTGATTAAAATTTAATGCTAATTGTAATGGGTGCATTACATATCACCGATTTTTTAATACCATATCTCTTCTTGAGGTTTTATAATTTTTATGTATTCTTTTCATCAGTTGTAGTATTTTTTCAGATATAAGTACCGTTTTCCCCAAAAAAGGGTCAATGGAGATTTACACTTTCTGATTCCTTCTCACTTTAATAAAAGCTTGGCTAGGTTAAGATTTTTTCACCCTAAGCCTTTTCTCTGCAAAATTCAGTAGACCAGTCTTACTCAAATAGTGTGATTCTTGGGCCATCTGCCTCAGAATCTGTGGAGATAAGGTCCAGGAATACGCATTTTTAACAAGCTTTTGAAGTAATTTCACATTTTCAGAACTATTTGCATAGAAATCACTCTTGACACTACCAAAGTTTAGTATTATAAAAAGAAAGTGTAATTTTAACTCCAACTATTTTTCCTTTTGCATATTATTTGTAGTTTCTGCCTATACGACTTTTTATTATCCTTGAAAACCATAAATTTCAAAGATATTTGTAGCTGGGTTATATACTACATTGGTTTTGCCTGAGTGGCCTTTCAAAATAGAAACAAATATTTCTTTGGCTTAGCATATTTTTTTTCTATTCCTTCCTGACTATTACTTTCCTCCCCTTCTTTCTGCTTTATGTGCATATTGGATCTTTTCCATTTAGTGAACATATCTTTTTTTAAATACTTTTTATTTGAAATCATAATAGATTCACAGTGTATTGCAAAAATAGTACAGATATGGGACGGCTGAGTGGCTCAGTCGGTTAAGCATCTGCCTTTGGCTCAGGTCATGGTCCCAGGGTCCTGGGATCGAGCCCTGCATCAGGGTCCCTGCTCAGCGGAGAGCCTGCTTCTTCCTCTCACTCTGCCTGCCGCTCCCCCTGCTTGTGCTCTCTCTCTCTGTCAAATAGATAAAATCTTAAAAAAAAAAAAAAAAAAATTGTACAGAGAAATGTCCTGTGTCCTGCATCCATATGCCCCTGATGTTATTCGTTACTTAACTGTATTACAGTATCAAACCAGGAATTTGGCACAGGGAGTATGCATAGTTCTATGCCATTCTGGCACATGCATAGGTTTGTGTGATCATCACCACCATCAAGATACAGAACTATTCTATCTACACAGAGATCTCCCTCTCTTCATAGTCATGCCCCTGACCCCTTACCATCCCTAGCCCCTGGAAACCACTAACAGGTTCTCAACTGATATAATTTTGTAATTTGAGATTGTTATATAAGTGGAATCAAATAGTATGTGACTTTTGGAGATGGGCTTATTTCACTCATCGTAATGTCTTTGAGATCCATCTGAATTGTTGCAGGTATTAACAGCTCATTCCCTTTAATTGCTAAATAGTATTCCCAAGTATGGATATACCACAGTCTAGCGAGGTTCTTAACTTCTTTATTATCTTCAACCGCATTCTCTATTCTTTTAGTTCTCAAAGAATTTCTCAAGTTGACTTTGCAAATTACCCACCCACACCCTTTTTCTTTTAAAGGAGTCAATTTACTGTTCATTGTTGCTGTTTGCTTTCTAAATTTGATATACACATTTTTTCCCCCTTAGGAAGTTAATCTTAATGATTCAGATGTTTCTTTAAAAAGATTTAGTGATTCTCAAATCTTTGTAATGTAATTGTAACTAATATTAATATATTGTTGAGAATATAAATTATATTTTTAAAAGTGTTTTTTTGTGTCTCACATATAGTAGAGTGGCTTACAAGCATAGGTCTGGACTCCTACCACTCTGTACAAATGCAGACTGCCTTGTTAAAGCTGGAGCACCTTTTGATGAGAGCCGGCTGTGAACATATTTACTGCTAGGTGGATTAAAAAGGCTGAGGTTCATTAGACAAAAAACAGATGGCTAGTCAGTGAGGTGAGTAAATATAAACACCAGGTGGGCAAGTGATCACCAGCTAGGTTTTTAGGATTCTGCTGCTTTTCTTTTGTTATCTGAAGGTGTGGTAAACCACCTCTTCAACTGTACCAGGTGGAATTAACTGAAACTATCATCCACCACTGGAATGATTATATTTGAAATAACCAGGATTATGCAGCGTGAATGGGTGTTTGAGAAGATGAGTACTTTGTGGTATTATGAGAAAACATTGCATTGGGAAGGAAAGATACATACTTGTCCTAGGATGAGTAATATGGCACCAGAATAATTTTCCTCCAATTTGTTTATTGTGGTAAACATAACATAAAATTTAGCGTCTTAACTATTTTTAAGTGTACAGTTCAGTGGTATTAAGTACATTCATATTGTACAGCCATCACCACTGTCCATCTTAAAAAATAACTTCCCAGTTCTCTTTCCCTCCAGCCTCTAGGGACCATCACTATTTTCTGGCTTTATGAGTTTAACTACCCTTGGTATCTCATATAAGTGGAATCATACAATACTTGTCTTTTTGTGACTGGCTTATTTCACTTAGTATAATGTCCTCAAGCTACATCCATGTTGTAGTATGTGCCAGAATTTCCTTACATTTTAAGGCTGAGTGATTTCCACTGTAGGTATATGCCGTATTTTATTTATCCATTCATCCATTGATGGACATTTGGGTTGTTATCAGAAAGATGCAGGAGATTGGCCAGAATAAAACTGCCAAAAAAAAAAATGTCAAGGAAAAGGAAGACATTAATAGGGTCAAATATTGATTAAAATCGACTGAGTTGAAAGTAGAGATAAGGTTGTCGGACTCTGCACAAATTTCAAATGAATTGTAAGAGTGGAGACCAGGGAATAAGGGAACTGTAGAAATTGAGGAAGGAAATGTGAAGTGTCAGTATCTTTTTTTTTTAAGATCTTATTTATTTGTTTGAGAGACAGAGACAGAGACAGAGAGATAGCAAGAGAGGGCATGAGCAGGGAGGAGAGAGAGAAGCAGTCTCCCCGCTGAGCAGGCAGCCCAATATGGAACTCCATCCCAAGACCCTGGGATCATGACCTGAGCTGAAGGCAGATGCTTAATCGACTGAGCCACCCAGGCACCCCTGAAGTGTCAGTATCTTTGCAAAGTTTGCATGTGATGAGATCAATGAGGATAAAATGGCAATTCAAGATAGTGTCAAGAAACCATTTTAGGTTGGCTGGTGGAGATTTGGGCATATTTGTAGGAATAACTTATATTAAGAATAGAAAAAAATAGAAGAGTAAAGAAAAACATATTCGAGCTGATAATATATAATGCAGATGAGAATGAATTTACGGAATTTTTCTGGCAAATGTTAAATTATGCATTATATAATGCTATTTTCTTTTTACCAGTTTTCTTCTTAAAAGGCAAATCCACCACAGCTTCTTTCCAATCTGTGATGGAAATTGAGTTACAAATTTGCTAAGGTTAGAATAAAGACAAAACAAAAATTCCTTGATAGAAATTTTGTGAGAATAGAACACCATTTTCTAGAAGAATCCAGGCACTTAGCCCTCTCTGTAATCCTGATAAGTCTCTTGGAAAAATATCTGTTGTCTAAAAGTGAAATCTGAGGGGTGCCCGGGTGGCTCAGTCAGTTAAGTGTCTGCCTTTGGCTCAGGTCATGATCCTGGATCCAGATCCGGGCTCCCTGCTCAGTGGGGAGTTGGCTTCTTCCTCTACCCTTCCCCCCGGCTCGTGATGTCTCCCTCTCTTCTCTCAAATAAATAAATAAAATCTTTTAAAAAATAAAAGTGAAATTTGATTTTCATTCAGTTCATATTCCTGCATATTAAATATATGTTTAATATAGTAGTATATTTGCTTTGTAAATAGAATCAATGCTTTATTTTTTTAGAATTTTGTACTACAGGAAGACTTATGCAGAGCATGAAAACATGGACAGTTTAAAAATAAATTATCTTTAGTGTTGAAATAGAACATACTAATTTGTCATATATAAAAGGAAATTCCCCTTTATAATCATATCTTGCTCATACTTAAAGTTTGTTGTGCTTTTAATTATACAGCAATTGATGATGATGATGTAGCCCTCCCTGGCTAGGGAACATCAGTCCAGGTGCCTTAGGAAATGCCCAAATTTGGGATGACTTTTTTCTCTGGTTCAGATCTGTTTTATTACAATGGAATAAAGAAATTCCAGTCCACGGAAAGATAGAGACTTTACAAAGGTTTCAGTTGACCCTTATCTCCAAAATGCAACGTCGTGTCCTTCTCAGACATTTCATGCACTGCTCCTGCCTCCTGTGTGACAATAGGAGTCACCAATTATCTGAATAGTCTGGATTCTTATCTCATTGGTGCTTTAGTACAGTCCACTTTTGGGGCAGATTACAAGGAGTGTCCACTTCCTACAGCTGGGTTTCTAACAGTAAGACCGGGTGACTCTTCTAAAATGGGGAAGTTCTGACCTCTCTCATTACTTTTCTTGGGACATAAATTGTGGTCCAATGGTGATGTCTAATCATGATCATCTTACTTCCTTTGGGGTACTCATTAGGACTTTAAGGAACACATTTTTCTATTAAATACAAACCTCAGAATGCAAGTAATCATAATGTCTAAACTAAGGATGGCTTTTCACAGGGAAGTTGCCAAATTATCATAATTTCCTTCCTTGTAATATGCATGGCATGTCTTTCATGAAAACACTCAGGTGGCTGTAGTAACTTGCTTAAGAAAAGCTATCCACTGGTTGGATCAATGCCATGGATCCATACTGGTTGATTCCATGTATAGAGGGACAGATTGTATATGGTGCTATGGATGATCTTAGAACATAAAGAGATCCCTGAGAGACCATTATAATACTGGGATTAAAAATTACCTACAAAAATCCACAAAGTGAATAATTTATGGAAGAATAAACAAAAGTTAAATGTAACTTAAAAATTGTATTTTTCAGCTTATTACCATGATATGCATGTAACCAATGAATAAGACTTAGATCTATGGCATGAAGGAAATGTCTAAGCTGAACAACCTTAAAGACTTCCTTTCTGCCCATAACATATACCCCAGTTTCTTTTTTTTTAAAGATTTTATTTATTTATTTGACAGAGAGATAGAGAGCACAAGTAGGCAGAGAGACAGGCAGAGGGAAAGGGAGAAGCAGGCTCCCCGCCGAGCACAGAGCCCGAGATGGGACTTGATCCCAGGACGCTGGGATCATGACCTGAGCCGAAGGCAGATGCTTAACCAACTGAGCCAACCCAGGTGCCCCATATACCCCAGTTTCTGTGTAAAGCTCAGAGTCTGTCCTTTACTTTGAGGTCTTTCTTGTGCTAGAATGGCATTAACAGCTTATTATCCATCACATTATAACTAGCTTTATCTGCCAAACTCCTTCAGATTAACCTCAGTTTCAGACCATCATACCCAGTTCTGAAAGCTCAAATAGGATGGGCACCTTCTCTGCAGCTAGCCTATATGGAACCCTCAGCTTCTGCTGAAATGAGATTTAAGACAGGAGAAAGAGGAAAGCTAGTCTGCTACCCATAGGGAGGGTGATGTGTTCAGTTTGCAGATGGAAAGATTTAGATGTTTTGCAGGACACTGGAGGTATTGGTAGCAGACTTGGAATTGGTTTGGGAAATCAAGCGGGTAGTTATTAATATAAAATGACAATTGGCCTTAGGAGACAGGATCAGGAGGCCAAAGGAAAGTAAGTGGAGAGGTATTGGGACTGAAGACTGAATCTTGCAGGAAGAAGAGGAAGGGGGGTTGATGAAAGAGATGTAGAAGCCAGGTGGAGAGGCAGGAAAAGCCTGTCACTGTTCTACCACTGTAGACCCCCACAGTCACAGGTAGCTTCAAGTTTAGATTTTTTGACATGCTCTCTAAGTGAAATCACCATATTTTGTGAGTAGGTATTAAAACTTTATTTTTTTAAGATTTTATTTATTTATTTGAGAGAGAGAGAATGAGAGATAGAGAGCATGAGAGAGGGGAAGGTCAGAGGGAGAAGCAGACTCCCCGCCGAGCAGGGAGCCCGATGCGGGACTCGATCCCGGGACTCCAGGATCATGACCTGAGCCAAAGGCAGTTGCTTAACCAACTGAGCCACCCAGGCGCCCTAAAACTTTAATTTAGTAACAGTACACATTTAAAACATTCCAAAATGTTTGGATTCTTAAAAAAAAAAAAAAAAGGCAGTGGCTTGGATTCCCACTAAATAATGATAATCTTGGGAAGAAAATCAGAAGGAGACTGTTTTAGGAATAGGTAGTCAAAAATATCAGAAGTCAGAAGTTGAAAAAGGCCAAAGAGAATAAGCACTGAGAAAAGGTCCTGGTATTCACTGAGGAGATCACTGGAGTTCTTTAAGGGAGAGGTCTGAGTATTGTGGTAAAAAAAGCTCAGGGAATTAGTACATGGTAAGAAAATGGCGCCGGTCTCGAACATCCTTTAGAGGAGAGTTTGGCAGTTAGAACCGCACTCATGTCTGTCTGCTGCTTGTTTTGTAGGTGTTGTGAGTGTAGTCCACTTTCCCTTAGTTTCTTTATTTTTGCCTTTTATTTCCTACCTCTTCCATTTCCTCCTATTCTCTAGGGAAATGGAATCCTGGCCAAAAGGCAGGCCTGTCATCTAATTGTTAGGGTACCCAACAGAGCACCGCGGTAAGTTTCTTATTCACACTCATGGTCCTGGAAGGCAGAAGTAGATACAAACATTTGTCCAAAGTCTATCATGTTATGACTGAGTCAAGGTACCTGTAAAAGAGCTCTTCAGAAAACAAGAGTGGAGGTACACTGCTTGGAGGGATACGAATGAAGAGCAGAGAGCTTTGAGCAGCTCACCTTGGAGGGGACAGGTGGGAGCTTGTCTGGAGAGGTCTCTAGGCAACTATAAATACCTACTGCATAGGTTCACACTTCCTCGGCTTGCTCCTTAAGGGCAAGCAGGGGAGCATTTCAAGAGTCTGAACCAGGCAGGCATCTAATATTATTGCGTTTTTACATCTCAACCCACCAACATCACTGACCATTCCCAGCCAGCATTCACAGAGCCCCTAAACCAGAAATAGTGACTGAACCAGACTCAAGGATTGATTGATTCTGTGGTGCCGACAGGAGCCATTGTTTATGACACTTCTACCCAGCTCCAAGGGGGCCTTGAATTGTGTGTTTAGTTCTCGGTCCACCGAAGAACATTTCCTGAGAGTAGCGGGGTGAGGAAACTGCTCCAACTTTCTCAAGTTTTCTTCTCTCCTGCTTTTGTGCTCAAGCATCTGTGTAAGCCTTACAGGGCCTGCACCAGGAGCAGCAGAGCCCAAGTGTCCATTTCTGGTGCCACAGAGTCCAGGAGTGCTCCCAGGCTTGATTTGGAGCCATTCTTGCCTTCCTGATATTTTTTTACTAGTTGCGTGCTCTGGCCTCTGAGCCCCTGCAGTGAGCTTTGTGGGTGTATTTGTATTTGCACAATGAATAGTATTTTTTTTCTCTGCTTTAAATAAGGGTGACTATTGTACCACCTATCACATATCCATCTGTCTATTCATTATTCACTTCCCATTTATTCATTCATTCATGCATTCAGACATTTATTAAGCACACTTTAAATGCCATGCCCATCTCAGGAGCCACAAAGGGACTAAAAATATTGCTTACCATCAGGAAACAAGACCTGAACAAATGTAGAAGTGAGTCTTCTTGGAATTCGGAGCAGGAGAAAACACATGAGGCTGTGAGCAAGAAGAGGTGGATTCTAATAAATTTCCTACTGAACAGTTAGTCTTAATGAACATGCTTTCTTTAGATGGTGAGGATTGCACCAGAAATCAAGATTTCTGGATTTCAA
This sequence comes from Eumetopias jubatus, assembly GCF_037043125.1. Lineage (NCBI taxonomy): Eukaryota > Metazoa > Chordata > Mammalia > Carnivora > Otariidae > Eumetopias > Eumetopias jubatus. Next base: position 66,676,580 of record NW_028274809.1, on the reverse strand, counting down.
GTCAAATTTTGAATGCCTTAGAGGAAAAATTTGCATATATGCAGAGTCATGGTGGTAATTAGAGTATGAGGTTCCATTTTGGAACACTGTAATCTGGTCTGAGTCTGAATTTCATTTCCTGAAGGATTTACTTGTATCATATCAAGCTGCTCTAGTCCTTTTAATTGCAAACCCATTTAAAACCTGAAAACTGGCTACTGCTCTCGGCCTAGGCCACGGCGGCCGTTGAGTTAACAGGAAGGAGCATGCTAAATTTTCAGTTTTGGACATTGGACACTAGAGGGCAGTGTTTTACTTTTTTTAAGATTGAAGGGCCTGCTGTACAAAATGCTGAGCTGTAGCTCGAGGGCTTCGTGGGTGTGGAAAATCTTCAGATATTTGCAGTGAAACCCACCATTCCCTGACTGATCTTCACAGAGCTGAAGAAATGATTCCATGTGACTCACCAATCCTTAGAGAGAGAATTTGACCAAGCTGTGTGTCTTCATGGTTGAGTTTTCAGGATGTGTAAAATTGAAATGTATCCCTTACAGAGCCCCACGTGAAGATTTGCTTTTTTTTTTTTTTTTTTTGAGAGAGAGAGCAAGCAAGCAGGCGAGGGGCAGAGGAAGGGAGAGAATCTTAAGCAGGCTCTGTGCTCAACGTGGGGCTTGATCTCATGACCCTGAGATCATGACCTAAGCTGAAATCAAGAGTTGGGCACTTAACCAACTGAGTCACCCAGGTGCCCCAGATTTGCTTTTAAGTACATTTTTTATGCACTTTTTTCAGGCCTATATTATCACCTTCTGGGGGTGGGGGCACTTCTAACGTGCTGCACATACAAATGTGTACCTATTACAAAACCTTTTGGCAACAATAGGCCCCATTCCCTTTCACCAAGACTTGCCTGTGGACCCTGCCTACCCCAGCCTCTTCTCTCTCCATGTTACTGCACTTGCCTACTTTCTGTTACCATTTATTTTATTTTTTTATTTTTAAAGGTTTTATTTATTTATTTGAGAGAGAGAGACACAGCGAGGGAGGGAACACAGCAGGGGGAGTGGGAGAGGGAGAAGCAGGCTCCTCACTGAGCAGGGAGCCCAATGCGGGGCTGGATCCCATGACCTGAGCCGAAGGCAGATGCTTAACGACTGAGCCACCCAGGTGCCCCTGTTGCCATTTATTTTTGTAGCTTCTCATTTAGTATATTTTCATGGCTGTTTGCATGTGTTATCTCTGCAGTTAGAATGTAAGCCCCTAAGGACAGGGGCTGTGTTTTACATTAATTTTTCTTACCACCCTCCAGTGCTCACGATAGGACACAGAAGAGATGTTCCATGGAAACTTTCTCAATCAAATGAAGTGGGAGGTGATACCAGTAGGACAAGCACAGAGTTACTGGTAAATTACCTGAAGGGTATCTTTGGGAAAAACCCTATATCTGGGTATGTAAAACCCTGATTTCCATTCCTAGAGCCTGTTCTTGCCATTCTTTATCACTATTCCAATTTTCCTGTTTTGTGTCTCATTTTATCAGGACCCAAATTAGGGAACTAGTGGGGACACTAGTCCTGAAACATACCTGTATGATTTCCTGTAAATTACTAGATACACTGTCCTCTTCTCTCCATCTTTGCCCTTACAAATAGCCAATCCTAGTGATGCGAATTTCTTGGCTAAAATTTCTGGAGAGTTCGCAAGTGAGATATTTCGGGTGACATGGTTTCTTAGAAACCCAAGGCTTTCAGAGGGAGTCCATGGGAAGGAAAATTGATATATTTTTCTCTTTCTTGAATTTCTTAACCTCTTACAATTGTCATTAAACACTACATTTAACTTGATACTGTACTTTGATATTCTAATACAGCTGTTTTGATGGAATTATGGTGGATACATTGGATGGTTTGTGGAGAGAGTGAAAGGGAAGGCCGAGACGAGTTAAATAATTACTATTGAATTTCTCCGTGCAAGATCTCAGAGCCTAACCAAGGAGAAGAAGAGAAGAATGGAGGGATATTAAGAGGGCAAAACTGTTGGGATCTAGTGATCAAGTTGGTTATGGAAGGTGAAAAAGAGGGAAGAAACTAGGATCACTTCCAGATTCTTGAATGGTTTAAGGAGTCATTATGAGTATAGGAAACCGAAGAAGAACAGATCCGGGGCCAAGTGAAAGAGTCTGCGTTTATCATGAGCTGTCTGTAAGACATCTGGGTCATGTCAAGAGGGTGTAGGAGATCAGAATGTGGAGTTTGGAGAGAGATCTGGGCCAGAGATGCAGAGTTGGGCCCCATCTGAGCTTGATGGTAGAAATTCCAAGTGGGTTTGAGATGGCCCACATTAAAAGACCACTTATGAAACTTTGGGGAAAGCTATTTATAGGGTGAGGAGAGGAAGATAAGCCAGAAAAGCAAAGTGTCCAGGACTGTGGTGAAGGGAGAAGATAGATTTAAGAGGAAGGCATGGTCAAAATTGCTCAGTTAACAGGAGGTCTGAGAGGAAAGGTAAGACTTGGAATTATGCAACTAGAAGGCCAGGTTCCAAAGAGCCGTAGAACATGGCTTGTGGTGAGCTAATAAACATGCTTTGGGATTCCCCACAGAGCCAGGTACAGTGCTAAGCATGTGGGACGTACACAATGAATACTCTCCTCATTGAACTGAGTTGCATGATAGTGATCATAAAACACCTTATTTATTCTTAAATAGGGAGGGGGAAAAAGAATATGCTCCCTAGAACTGGGGAATACTTTTCAAACTTCAGAGGCTCCTCACTCATTCTGATTCAGGCCTCTATGAAGCCTCACAACTCCTCCCAGATGGGAATCATTCCATGTAGTTAGAGATGACACGGAGGGGGAGGTTTTGAACCGTTGGCTATTAGGGACATGGGGAAGGAAGAGATGGGAGCCACAAAGACATGGCTATATAAAGGGTTAATTGTATATATGTGTAATTATGTCAATTTTTGTATGCATGCCTTAGATCTTTTATAATCAGTGTGTGAGTGGCAAATAAATATGTGGTACTCACTTTCAAAATATTTTAGTGTTTCTTATGTGTCCTGTTGTACCATAATTCAACACATAGCCCTTTTTTTAAATTTTTTATTGTTATGTTAATCACCATACATTACATCATTAGTTTTTGATGTAGTGTTCCATGATTCACTGTTTGTGCATAACACCCAGTGCTCCACGCAGAATCAACACATAGCCCTTTGCTAAGAGAGATGGAATAGCATGCATCCATGGTTGGATTCAGTATGTGAATATTGAGCACTAATGAAGTACAAATTAGACATTGTGATTCATTTAAAAAAAAACAACCAGTCTCATAAATAAATAACAGACTACTTGACTTGCCTGGAGGACTTGTTCCCTACTTTTATAAGGCTGACTTCTCAACCCTAATGGATGAAATGTCATTTTCCCAGAGAGGCCATTCCTGACTACCTAAACTATAGAATGAAACCCCTCCTCATTATTCTATTCCATAGCGTCCTGCTCACAATTTCTAATTGTGTACACACTCATCTATTTGTTTACTTGACTGATGTCTGTCTTGCTCATGATCATGAACTCCTTGAAAGCCAGCATCAAATCTGTTTTGCAACATGCTCAGAAGGTAGGGGAGTACCTACCTGAGAAGTAGGAGGCATTTAATAAATATCTGTGGAGTAGATGTATATATTTCTTGTTCTATATGTAAAAACAGTTTGTTTTGTAAGTCAGTTAAATTCTACTATTAGTATTATTTTTGTCAAATAAATATTATGATGCCATATCCATTAGCAGCTAGGCTCTTAGTGGAAACCAAATCATTTGTCAAAAGTGATTCATTAAAAAAAAAGTGATTCATTAGTAGAATATTGGATTTAGTGGGGTGCAAGATTTTCAGGTAAAATATTTGAATTCTTTTTTTTTTGGTTTTATTTATTTATTTGAGAGAGAGAGATAGTGAGAGAAAACACGGTGTGGGGGAGGGAGAAGCAGACTCCCCGCTGAGCAGGGAGCCTGACGCGGGGCTTGACCCCAGGACCCCAGGATCATGACCTGAGCCGAAGGCAGACGCTTAACCAACTGAGCCACCCAGGCGCCCACTAAATATTTGAATTCTTTAAAAGATATAATGTGCTAGCATATTTAAGCTTTAGGAAGGGCTGATATTTCTCAGTTTCAAACAAATGTTTATGGCTGGGTGGCTGGTGTCTCTTCTGATTGGGCTGGTGTTAGAGGGTTGATTGTTCAGTTTTTATTTATATCACTATAAATACTACTACAATAAACATCATTATAGAAATACCACTACAATGATGCTTTTCTTGGGGTCAACTACATTAAAAATAGGATTTCTGGTTCAAAAGTATGTGAAGTTTTAATTTTAATAGATAATTTATTATTTCTTCCTAAAATGTTTGCGGTAATTTAAACTCTCAGCTTTGATGTAAATAGATTCTATTTCCTTGCATCCTTGCCAGCACTGGGGGGGAGGGGTGTTACATTTTATTTTTTTAATTGTTGCTAATCTGAAGGTCATAAGCTTTTTTGCTTATATTGGTGTATGTACTGTTATATATTCCAGTTATGAACAATACTTTTATTTCTAATAGAAATTCTACTTTATCATATTAGTCTTTTAACATACTGCTGAGTTGACTTGCTATTGCTTCATTTATAATTTTGCATCCATATTTATAAGAGACATTGATCTACACATTTGAAAACTACTTTATCAGAATTTTAAAATTTAGATTATCATATCTTCATAAAATAATTTGGAGGAACTGTCTTTTTCTGTTGCATGGAATGGGTTAAATAATAAACAGATTATCTGATTTTAAGATCTTAAAATGCAATTTATTTTAATATAATTGTGTTCATGTGCTAAAAAAGAGTGTGAAGGGATATTACATTTGCTAATATTATTTTTTTTTTCAAATTTCATTCTGCCCTAAAAAAACAAGTAGGGCATAATTGAAAAGGGCATGTTTATTATTCCTCAGAAAGTGCTAAGCCTCAGACCATTTTCACAAGGTAATTTTGTAGGAAACATGAATAAGAACTAACGAAATAAAGACAATTACCACCATAGTTTTCTTTACAGAAACAAAATCTTTAAAATTAACCAAGGAAATTAAACTTAAAAGGAAAAGTTTTAGGTTGCTTGAATATGAGGGTACATCCACGCACATTTCATGATAGACACAGAGTTGTAGAGATTAATACTTCATTTGGGATAAGAGAGAGAGTGAGAGTGGCTCCTATTTAGATCCATTCCACTCAGATTGATAAAAAGTTATTGGTTAAGCGTCTGCCTTTGGCTCAAGTCATGATCCCAGGGTGCTGGGATTGAGTCCCACATCGGGCTCCCTGCTCAGCGGGGAACCTGCTTCTCCCTCTCCCTCTGCCTGCCACTCCCCACGCTTGTGCTCTCCCTCTCACTATCTTTCTCTCCCTGTCAAATAAATAAATAAATAAAATCTTTTTTTTAAAAAGTTATTTATTTATGAAATACCTACATCACTGACCATAAAAAATGACCTGCTCATAATTGGCTCATTCTCTAAGATCATAGCATATTTCAGCATAAATGTACACTTTGAATCCTTTCCCCTATTCACCCAGTTGGATTTCAATAGCGTTCCTTTTGCTTTCTGTTTAATTGAAAATTAATTACCCTACAGACAAGTCCCAGGACTCCCATCCAGAATATATTGCTTCGTTTATTTTTTTTCTTTGCCTTGACCAATTAAAACTTCTGGAATCCACTGAGATTTTTATATGACGAAGTTAATTATTTTGCATAATTTAGGAGCAAAGTCTATTCTGGTAACAGCTGTTTAACTGTAATTTCAAAACCATCTCCCGTATAGTCACAATCATTCTGTAAGAGTATTGCAGTTCTAATAACAAATGTTTGAATTGATAGTGTCTCTTTAATATTGTACAGCAAAGAATTTTGTGAAGTAAATACATTAATATAGTCCAAAAGCAATGTAAAGTCCGAGCAATCAGCATAAGGGAAAGTGAGCTATTCTGTGTAGAGTCTTCATAATTGCTCTGAAGCAGTATATCCCAATGGAATGTGCACATGTACGCTTTTGAGAAAAATTCATGAATAAGGGATAAAGAAGGAGTTTGTGCCCATCAGTTTCTCAGGGAGAAAAGATCATGTATCCTCATGTATCCTACTTTGTTTAGACAAGTGATAAAATTAATTATGTAGAAGAACTACAGAGACCAGCAGAGTTTTTGAACACTCTCCATGCACCTATTTTTTTGAGTTTTTGAAACTGGAAATATTGGAAATTAAGTTTTTAATCAGAGAGATATATGAAAATGTATTTGTTGTGGATCATGAACACAAAATGAGAAAAAAAAGAGGGGTAGAGGCTTAAGAGGAGTGTAGAAGTGATAGTGAATTCCAGAGGAAAAAAATAGACATTTTATGTAGACACCAGTATATGCATAGAAAAAAATTCTGGAAGAATACATAAGAAACTTTTAATTTTAGTTTTGTTTTTAAGGGGGGAATCACCTTTCATATTAAAGCTTTCTACACTGAATTAAAGAAAAAGGATAGACACTTTAAGAGCAAGGTTAAGTTTCCAAAGGAAGAGAATATGTAATTATTAAAACATAAAAATTATTAGGTTGCAAGAAATTTTTCTCTCTTCTGAAGGGCGTTAAAAATACTGAGATACTTCTAAAAACTGTTTTTTTCTATTACTATTCAGTTTATGATCTTATATTTAATTATTAAACATGTCTGTAGGAAAGTCTTCTGTTGTTGAGCGTGAACCAGGATGTTGCTGAGGTCAAGCAATTTTCCTAATTTTAACTTTAGCATGGAGGCACAGCATTCCAAGAGTACATTTGTGTTACACAGAGGGACTCAGCTTTCATCATGATTATTATTTCTATTTCTATATTGTTACTTCTATATTATTTATATCATATTAACCAAATTGATAGCATTCTGTATTAATGAGTAGCTTTTTCAGTTCTTGACTGTATAAGATGATTTCACATTTCTATAATTCTATTATGATATTTATAAAACTGCATGCATATTCAGGAAGAAATTATAGAAACTATATAAACCAACACCCTTAGTTGTACACTATTGAACTTAGCTTCTTTTGAAGGTTTTGTGTTTTGATCAAGACTGTGGAGGTGCTTAAAAAAAGGAGATGTTTTAAAAAAAACTCTACAAATAGGGAAAGATTGAGTCTTGCTAATATGGAACCCAGTTCTAGTTGCTTAAAAAAGAAAAGTATGTAGGAAGAGCCTATAATTTTCACTACTATCTTTGGGCTTGGAAAAATGCCCAGGTTAGTGACAAAGGGAACTTTGGGGGAAGACTCTAAATCTACCAGAATGTAAGAGAGAAAATGGAAAATCAGATGGATAGCTTCATTAAAAACACAGCCGTGTAAAATCTTCGAGAGTTAAAGGAATAATAGCAGGATTTCTATTGATTTTTCCAAATTGAAATATTACTATGATTTAACAATTTCAGTTATTTTGAAAATAAGCAGAGATGCAGCTGTAAGCCATTAACTACAGTCAAAGTCATTATGAATTTGCTCTTGGGGCCAGGAATCACATAGTCAACTGTGCCCCAATCTTGAAACCTGATTGTCTTCTCTGATCTTAACCATTTTTTTGAAGTACAATTTCCCCTGCATCTACCCCTTCTTTTTTCAGGTGGTGGTTTATGATATCTAGGACACTGCTTCTCATACATAAATTTCCTGAAGATTTTATTAAAACACAGATTCTGACTCACTAAGTCTGAGAGTTTGCACTGTAGCAAGTTCCCCGTGATGCCAGTGCTGTTGGCTTGAAGCCTGTGCTTTGACTAGGAAGGGACTCAGAATACTGCAACATCCCCCTAAATGATTATCATTAGATTGATCTTTCTATAACATGATTTTAATAAAAGTCTTCCTTTGCTGGAAAACCTTCAGGGATCTCCCAAATCTAGTTTAAAGCCCAAATCAAGTCATTCACTGCCTTCCTAATTTTGAAAAAAACTTTCTAACTTTATCTTCCACCACTCCCTTTCAGGAACTCTGAGTTTTAGTCAAACTAGTCAAATGTCCTCTTTCTGCTGAAGTTCTAGTTCCACCCAAAAGGTGAACCTAGTAGGACTACTGGCTCTTCCCCTCCCACTTCCCAAATCCCTCCTCCTCCCCAGAAAAACAAAGGAGAGAAAAATATGGAGAAAATGAGCAAGCCCTGAGTCGAGGGATGGGGAAAAGGGAGCTGTTTGGAACACACGTGGGATGGTAGCTCTGGCCTCGGGCAGAAGGCAACTCAGCCTGGTTGTAGGAGGCTAAAATAAAAACTTTTCCCTTCATTTACTTTGGGATTTGCAATGCTAGGCCCTGTGCTAGCAGCAACTGAAAGCTGGCTCAGGTCTCCCCAGCAGGACAAGCAAGGGCAGTGTAGATACCTGTAGGTACAAGATAGTGCTTGTGGGCAGCTGACCTCAGAGCTCTCCATACTTTTCCTTCTGCAAGCCCTGGGGCTGGGAAAGTACAATCTCATGTTCATGGCTGTGAGGGATTTAACTGTGCTTTTCTGGTATCATCTTCATTAGGTTTAATTAGCAATGTTCTACTTGCTTTATAAAAAAAAAAGTTGGGAAGTATGCTTTCTTTTTCTGTGTTCTGGAATAATTTAAGCATAATTAGAATCATCTGGTGTTTGAAGGTTTGGTGGAATTCTCTTGTGAAGCCATCTGGGCCTGTTGCCTTTTTAAGGGGGTAGGATTTGGATAATTTTTCTATTTTTTTTTTCCTATGGAAATTAGTCTACTTAAGCCACCTCTATTTAATGGTATCAGTTTTGATCAATTAAACTTACTGGGAAATTACTATTTCATCTCTGCATTATTTGCATAGAGTTGTATAAAATAGTCTCTTCAGTATTTTAATTCCTTCTCTTTCAGTGATTATTTCTTATTGTGTATATTTATGCTTTCCCTTTACCCTTTTTTATCCCTCAATAAATTACCAAGTGATTTCTACCCCAAAGAACCAGCATTTTAACTTATTAATTCTAATATTTTTCTAATAATTACTTTCTGCTTTATTTTTACCATTTCCTTTCTTATGCTTTACGATGTTTGTGTGTTTGTTTTTTCCTAGGATTTCAGGTTGGGATTTTAATTCATTTATTTTTATCCTTTCATTTTTATTGATGTTAAGTGCTTAAGGCTATGAATTTCTTGAATCACAGCTTTTATTATATCCCATACATTCTGCTTTTATTATCATTATTTTTAAAAGAAATTCTGAAATTTAATTTAGCCTTCTCCTTTTGCCAAAGAGTTGTTCAATAGAAAGTTTTACATTTTCAGCTGGAAAAGACACTTTAGATATTTTCTGTTAATTTCTATTAATACTGTGCTCTGATCAGAGGATGCTATTTGAATTATTTCTGTATTATGAAAATGAGGATTTCTATGTGATATAATATATGCTCAACTTATGTGAATGTTCCATATGCCTTTGAGAAGAAGGTATGTAAATTATTATTGGTGGTAAAATTCAATATAGATTCATAAGATCAACTTTATTGATGATGTGAGAAGTGTCTTCTACCCTTTCTTGTTTTTTGTCCGCTTGATTTTCTTAGTCTGGGAATGATACATTAAAGACTTATAATATTGTTTTGTTTTTGACTGTTTCTTCTGGCATTTCCTGGAGTTTCTGTTTTATAAATGTGGTAGTTGTAGTCATGGCTATTTAAGAATATTATCTTTGTTATGAATTATGATCTTTATTATTTTAACATGTCTTTCCTTGTTTCGTTTAATACTTTTTGTGATGATTTATACTTTGTCCAATATCAAGATGTCAACCCTGCATTTATATATGTATGTATGTATGTATGTATTTATTTAAAGTAACAAATGCACTTTTGATCTACAGATAAAAATTACTCAGTGAAGGTCAGTAACCATTTCAGTTGCTACTCTGTTAGGGCCATATCCTGTACAGTCTTCAGGATCTAGGTTAACAGGTTATTTTCATTATTTCATGTCATCCACAGTATTAGAAAACAAGGCATTATAGCAGTTTAGATGAAATGCACTGCTAGCAACCAAATCCGGTCTCTTATATTCCATACTTTTTCTTCTTTCTTTCTTTCTTTCTTTCTTTCTTTCTTTCTTTCTTTCTTTCTTTCTTTCTTTCTTTCTTTCTTCCTTCCTTCCTTCCTTCCTTCCTTCCTTCCTTCCTTCCTTCCTTCCTTCCTTTCTTTCTTTCTGATTTTATTTATTCATTTGAGAATGAGAGAAAGAGAGCACAAACAGGGGAGGGGAAGAGGGAGAAGCAGACTCCCAGCTGAGCAGGGAGCTCAATGAGGGGCTCAATCCCAGGACTCAGAGATCATGACCTGAGCCACCCAGGTGCCCCCATACTTTTTCTTTAGATCTTCTACTTTGTTGTTGGAAGCTTTCATGGCATCTTCCCTGGAAGTCCCTTTCAGCTGATTCCAGGCATCCCACTTGGCCTTGCCTTTGAAATCCAGCAGCCTAAGCTGCTCTGTGTTTGTGCCACCCACAGTTCCTTGTTCATAGTGGCTGTAGGTGAACAGCATCTCATCATCTGCTGGCTCGGTCTTGAGGTGCTTAGCATCCTCAGCAGTTTTGTCAAACTCAGCCTGAGACATGCCGGCAGGGTTGCAATGATTGCAGGGAACCCTGCATTTTTATTATTTATATTTGTCTGATAAAACTTTGTCCATCTCTTTATTTTTAACCTTCCTTAAACCCCTTAAGGATGTTGATAGTATATAGCATAGAGTTGGGTTTTACTTTGTGAATCAATCTGAAAATCTGTTTAATAAGTAAATTAACCTCATTGACATACATTGATATGACTAATATGTTTGGTCACATCAGTAATGAACTCTTATTTTTTTTATATTTACTGTACATATTGTAATAGTTACTATGATTCACCATGTGGTCTGTTTCCTTGCCTTTTTTTTTTTTTTAAGGGGTCTGGAGTGGACAGAGTATTTAATTTGGTTTAGGAAAATTTGTGGTTTTTCTAATGATTACCTTTATTACCTTAGTCCCTTTATTCCTTATTTAGGCTTCTACTATTTGATTTGCCAGCTTAAGATGATATCTTAAGATGATAAGTATTCAGAAAATGTGTTTCATTTTTTTCCTTCCTTTTCCTGTTTTTCCTCCCATTTACTTAGCTATATTTTTAAATTCTGTCAGAATATTTAACAGGTACATATTCTTTCATCTCTTTGCCCCACCTTTATTATAGTCTTAAGTCTATAATTAAATATTTATATTAAATATCTTCAGTGCTCACCAAAGTTCCTTTTGTTGAAGTTTTTCAATTCGTATCCAGCTGGCTTAAGCTCTTCTTCTAGTCGATTCCTCAGGGAGGGCTTATGAGGACTGTATTCTCTGGATTGTTACATGTTTAAAGTTGTTTTCTATCCCCTGATTCCCCATGCAAAGGTGAGATATTGGAGAGGCTCACTGAGATTTCTGGTTTGAGAATAGCTTATTCTGTTGGGCAGAGAAGTACAATTTCCTCTTGGTGGAGAAGCAAGTTGGTGTATCTTCTTTGGTTTATTAGTTCTCCTTAATCTCAACACCTGCTGCTCCCTTTACCACCTAGCCTCCAAGGGATGCGCCCACCAAGAGCCCTCCCTTTCCCCCAGAGGCTATACCTTTTTCGGGACTGTTGCTTCTGCTCCTGTGCACTTTTCTGCCCCTTCCTTTCAGTTCTCCAGGGGCCAGTGCTCTGATCTAGCAGGTCTTATCTTTATTCCCGGCATTTCTCCAGTCCATGTGGAACTTTCTCCTCCTGGGAGTGATGTTATATCGTTGTGGGTTCTGTTGCTGTTGTACCCCACTATCTTCTCCTTGTTTTTCATCTGGCCTAGGCCCTGGAGTGGTTCTCCAGCTTTGGATGCTTAGACCCTACTTCCATGTAAATTGATATTTGTCACAATCTCTGTCTCCCAGTCATGTGGTAGGTATGGGTTATGGCTAGTTTTATTTGCTCCCTTTTGGGATCTGTGTGGTTTTGGGGAAAGTGAGCAGAGATTTGAATTTAGGCAATCACCATCATCCTATGGGAACTCAAAGGGCAACAGACACCACTTTTTTATTTCAGTAATTTGAGTTGAATTGTGTTGTAAGAACTTTGAGGGCACACCTAATACATTATCAGGCATATAATAAGGGATGGAGGAATGTATTAATAGATACTATAATTCACTTTAGCAAAAGAAATTATGGAGGAACTACTCTAATATTTATGGTAAAATAATCATGCCTAAATTTTATTAGTTGCTAACTCAGTGGCTTAATTGTTGCCAGTCTACCAGTGATATATTATGGAAGTTAAATACAGAAATTGTTTCGTGCATTTTGATAAAATTCTGAGAGACAGAGTGAGGTGAGCACAAGTCAGGACAGACAACATGGGAGAGGTGATTTTTTTTCCTAATAATGAATGAGGCTAGATGAAACTTTTAGGTAAAGAAAACAATAAGCTATGCATTGTATTTTCTTTGGTTAAAAAATTACATATATTAAGCTCTCTACTTTTAGCTACTTGGAAAGATGTCATATAAGAAAAAAAAATCCTGGGTGGCTCAGTCGTTAAGCGTCTCCCTTCGGCTCAGGTCATGATCCCGGGGTCCTGGGATTGAGCCCCACATCGGGCTCCCTGCTCAGTGGGGAGCCTGCTTCTCCTTCTCCCACTCCCCTGCTTATGTTCCCTCTCTCGTTGTGTCTTTCCCTGTAAAATAAATAAATAAAATCTTTAAAAAAGAAAAAAAAGAAAAAAATCCATGAAACCTCGCCAATGATTTTGATCAGAGAATGTTGGCAGACTGAACCAAGTATCTGATAAAGTAAATGTTGCCAAATAATTTCAACGCTTATAGTAGATGGTTTCTTAAACTTAATTGTGTGGCTCTGTGAGGACACAAAAATAAAGTAAATCAGAAAAGATAAATCAGTACCACTTTCAGGGGATGGGACTGACAGTAGCTCCCATCTTTCTTGAGAGCAGAAGTTTTTATGGTGGTGAGCATACTCCGTATCTGTGCTGTCCAATGATGGCTACCAGCCACATGCGGTGAATGGCCTGAGCAACTCAATTTTTAACTTGCCTATTTTAATTACTTCATGTAGCCACCTGTGTGGTTCATGGCTACTGTATTGGGCACTTGCAGGTATCCAAAGAGACATTCATGAGCTCAGGCTTGAAGTTATCTTATATGGGGGAGATAAAAGAACAGAAGAGAAATTTGGGTGGCATGAGGAAGTGAGGATTTTCTGTCTGTTATCTATCTATCTGTTTATCGATTTGTCTATCATCTATGTATCTATGTATGTATCTATCTATCCATCTATCTGAGAAAGAGCAAGGGACTACTTTTTCATAAGGAAAAAAAGAGGAAATGCTATTTTCTACTCTTAGGTGAGCTCAGAACTACTTGTTGTAAAGTTTTGAGTCTTTTCAGTTGTTGCCTCTGCAGCTTTGTAGCAGACTATGATATCCACCTTTGTTTAACTCTTTGCCAACTTGGTTGGTTGAGCATGTTGGAACTAAGTTAAGGAACACATATATACTCACACGAAACACACACCAAATCCATCCCCATATTTGTCCTGAAGTTAAGCCAAGAGCTATCTAGAAATTTATTAACCAGACCTGTAGTTTACTGGTTTGTTGGACTGTTGAAGGCCTAGGTTTCTTGGATTCAGGACTCAAGCTGCCTGAGTTTCAATTCTGGATCTCCCATTTATTAGAAGTGTGACTCTTGGAGACATACTTAACTTTTGTATTAGTTTCCCCATGGGGTTGTTATGAAGGTTAAATGAACTCATAGTTGTGAAATATATAGAATAATGCTTTACACTGCTTATTGAACAAGTTAAATTAAAATTAATTAAAGATTAGATGCTACCAGTATTCATGACTTTTTCTCATTTAATTTTCTCATTCATCAGAGCTTGTTCAAATACCTGTCATGTGGTAGACATCAGAAACACCATCAGGTGACTGGCCAGGTTGGTACTGATTTAGTAGGCTTCATATGTGATGGGCTCCATGTTCAGGGTCTCAAGATGGTAGCACAAGCTCATTGTTCTCTACTGCCAGGCAAATAGAGAGCGGAAGAAATGTTGAGGCTTTTAGTGAGATGAGTTTGAAATAACTGCAAATAGGAAAAACATGTCTGATTTTGCCATGAAATACCTTCCAGTTTAGCAATTCTGAGACAGATCTGTTTGCAAAATGTGAGTAGGTACCTAGGTTAGGCTGATAGCATACTCAATATTCTGTTGCTAAGGTTCTAAGCCTATTCGTGGTATCTATTTTTAGAGTGTACAAGAATGAATCAGAAGCCTATGATTAATTATTAATGATTGTGAAATAACCCTGCTGGATGATAGAATGTAGAAAGTTTTAATAACAGCTGCTTTGAGGATTACTTTTAACAGATACATAAAAGGATTTTTGAAGATATATTTTACCTCCTTGGAACATTGCTTGTTTTGAAGTAATTTTCTCTTTAAATGTCTATGGTATAATCCTATCTTGAAAAGAAAAGACCATGGCAATGAGAGGCTCCAAAAAGATTAATTATAACTCTTTATTTATTAGCATGTAAACTAAATCCATAACATTTATGTATGTCTAACAGCCTGTCAGATTAAAAGAAAACTTTTTTTTTCAGTGTGGTGTCCTTTTTAGTGTCTATAATAATTAGTGATATTGATCATTTACTACTTCCAGGCTCTGTTCTCAATCAGTTACATAGGTGAGAAAACTCAAGGGTGGAAAAGTTAAATACCTGGTCATGGTCACACAGATAGTAAGGATGGATTTGATCCTGAGCAATCTGACTCAAGAGCTTGTACTCTTGACCCTGATTTCTTTTCTAGTTCACATAAAGGACCCACCATACATCACTAAACAAGGCCATGGGAAGTTATATCTTGTACGGATTTCATTCTTCCACATCCTACTATAAGCATTCATTTGTTTAACAGTCACTGAACACACACTAAGCTAATGATGGATGCGCTTTATTGAGCGTTTATTGGCTAATGGTTTAAATGTATCATCTTATTTAACCCTTGTAGCTACCCCATGACATAACTTAGAGACCTTAAACGGCCATGTGTTGCGGCGAGCCCAGAGGCAGGAGTTCAGTGCAGGTCCCCCGACTCCAGGGCTAATGCTCTTCAACAACTTCAACACGTTGCAGGCAGCGGATTGTGCTCAGTGCTGTAGAATATGGACGTTGCTCAAATCACAAACCCTTTGAAGAACTTGGAATGCAGGTATGCTGGTAAGATATGCATGCAAATAACTGTGCAGAAAGTTGTAAAGGTTAGAGATACTCTCCTCCCCAGCTCATCAGACACAGCAATCACCTTTGATAAAACAGGAAAGACTACATAGAAGAGGATATCTGAACTGATTAAAGAAAGAAAGTGAAATTTGGAAAAGGAATGATTTAGGAAATCAAGTTCAGATAGTGAGAACTAGCAGTAGGCATATGTAGTGATTTTGAAATAAGAAAAACAGTTTTATTATTAATAGGCCTGTTTCCATTTTTAAAACACAGCATAAGGATTTTCTTTCCAAAGTTGGTTTATACTTTCCTTCATTTGTTTAATAAGTATATACTGAGTATCTACTGGGTATAGGATATTGCTGATGCCAGCATTGAAGATAGCCAATGTTCTAAGAGACAGAGCTTAGGGCCTAGTGAGGGAAAAGCTCTTGGAGCTTATGGCCTAGTGGAGGAAACGCTGACCAAAAAAAAAAAAAAAAAAAAAAAAAAGGCCAAGTGAGGTGCACAGCCTGTGTAATGATGATAGTGCTCCCATGAAACTCCAAGCAGGACAGGGGGATGGGGAGTCAGAGGCAGGGATAAGGCAGCTTGCTACTTCAAATAGGGTGATGAGAGAAGGTCTCACCAAAGAGGTGGCATATGATAAGAACCTGAAGAGGTGAAAGGGCAAGTGTAAAACCACATTTTAGTGCATGTCACTTTAAGAACTTCATACCTGAGGGCATGTGCCAGATAGCTTGCTTTTACTCACCATGCCTCATCCCCCAGGATCTACTCTCTATGCATCTCCACCCTTCTTTTTTCTGCGCAAAGGTAAGCTATGAGGAGGATATCACCAAGCAACTTTGCACTTGGGCTTACAGTTAGGTTCAGCGGCTGAGAGGTCTGGCATGAGGTCAGAGGGAGAAGAGAGTGAAGTCTGAATATTTGTTCCCTCCCTCTGTCTCCAAGTGGAGCCCTGAGTAATATGGGGCTGAAGGGAATCAGCTTTAGCCCTGTTTTGGGAAGTAAAAATGTGAAGCAATGAAAGATGCAATGATTTGACCATGGTATAGTGAGGGTGGTATAATTGGGGTAAGAATGGAAACTGCAAATATCTAACCTTTTGAAGCCTGTTGAAGTTAGCCCACCAAGAGGTAATATTTCTCTTTATAGACCCCTTTAAGTGCTGAGGACATTTACTGATCCTATAATTGAAAAAATACAGGTGCACAGGTGTACGTAGGGACAAACACACCCCATTGCTTGCTGTTTCCAGGGGTTAACAAATTCCTTGAAGCTCTTCTACAGATTCTTGGATTCCCTAAGACCCTTGGCTCCATGGAAATGAGAGAGAGCTCCTATCTTTGGGTGATCTGGTAAAAAGAATCTCTCAGCAGCTAACACTTAACGATGCTTAATTTTATGGTTTCAGTGAAAAAAGTAAAATAAATATTTTCCACTGTAAGTTTGGAGACTAAATGAGGCTTTAACATGAGTTCCATGTCCAGCCATGCAAGAAAGTCATGCACTGTCAAGAAGCATTTTCAAAATTAATGCTCTATAAAGATTATATCTTTATTAGGAGCTATAATCTTTTATTCAAAGATACTAAATAAAATAGTCCAAGTGGACTTGTATTATTGAAACAATGGCATATAGGATATTTTGAGGCAGATAAAATGTTACCTGTTGTTGAGTAGAAATAGCTTGAAATATTACTGATACGCTAGCCTGATAAAAAATTATAAAACAATTGAAATCACCCCCTCCTGTAGGGAGGGCGACCTGAGTTCCTGGAGACTAGCAGTGCCATCCACCTTGTCTCTGAGTTCCCAGTGCTGTGTGCAGCACCAACCACAACGTGGGATCCCATCAGAAATTGATAGCTGTGAACTATTTCTATTCAGAAGAAAATTGTGTATTATTTATTGGTGAGAAGTGGATATGAATGGCTCATTTTTCTCTATTTAACAACATCTAGAGGAGGATTTAATTCAGGATATTATGAGAACGATGAAAGAATTTGTTGAGATGGACTGAACCACACTTGTGAGAACTTTAGGTATTTTCTATTCAGTTAACTTAGGCACACATACGCACACAGTAAAAAACAGTATGACTCTTTCCATGAAAATTTTAGCAGTATTCATAATTCACTAAGTCTGTGGCAATTTGTGATAACAGCAAGAGGAAATTAATATATTTACCTAAAAGTAAACCATGAAAAGACTTATCAGAGCCATTCAAAAAGTAATACAAATATATTCACGTAATTTTGCATTTGCTCCTTTACATCTTTTGAAAGCTGTGTGCAGAATTGATACAGAAGGAGAATAAAACAGTTTGTGGTAAATAATTGTTTCATGAGCCCACATCACTCTGACCTCTGGTTCCGCTGGTACAGTGCCTTTCCTGACTCTGACCCTCTCACCTTGCTCTTATAAGGGTCCTTTTGAATATGTTGGAACCACCAGGATAATCTCTTCATTTCAAAAAAAAATTTTTAAAGATTTTATTTATTTATTTGACAGAGGGAGAGAGAGAGAGAGAGAGAGAGAGAGCCTAAGCAGGGGAAACAGCAGAGGGAGAGGGAGAAGCAGGCTCCCCACTGAGCAGGGAGCCCGACCTGGAGCTGGATCCCAGGACCCTGGGACTATGACCTGAGCTGAAGGCAGACACTTAACTGACTGAGCCACCCAGGCACCCCTCACTTCAAAATTTTAAATTTAATCACATCTGCAAAGTCCCTTTTATCATGGAAGGTAACATAGGCACAGATTCGAGGAATTAGGATGTGGGCATTTTAGAAGGCCATTATTATGCCTACAGTACTAGAAGAATGACCTTCCTCCTTCATGTGCTATTGCTCTTTGAACCAGGACCTTAATTTCTAACCACACAATTACTAATCTTAATCTTTGTTTACATATTTATTAGTGAATAGATGAATAGAGTTTAGCTCTGTGTATTTATTCAAGAGTCCATTCCTTCATGTAATCAATAAACTGAGTGTTATGTCTGTTTTATTGAAAGTGTTGCTTCTTTTCAAGAAATTCAGTAAAATGTAGGCTGATTATTTTACACAGAAATTGCTCTAAGTTGCAAGGGTGAAATAATTGTTACTGTTGCTAGAGTTATTATTTGCTGTTTAACAGTAAGGACATTGAATTGTTTTTCTTTATGGGAATAGTTTGATGCTTAGAGTCTGACCTAAAAGAAGATTTTTCACATTAGGTGGTACCGGGGGCTATCTGTGTAATCATTCATCATCAAACATTGCCTCAAATTGCAAGCAGTTGAAGAGTATTATGGTTTAATCACTTCATATTCTAAATGTGGTAGTCGGCTTTCCCTAGGAAAGACGATGCGGTTCAGAGAATGAAAACACCACTCAGCACTTTTTTTCCTTCCATAGTAAATGCAAAGAAAGGACTATGAATTGTAAGATCATCACTCTGTGGCAGCTATCTCTGTAATCTTAAAATGCCTATTCACCCATAATCAGCCTCATTCTCAAAAGGGATTTATAAAATGTTATAACTAGAAGAAAAATGGGAGATTATTTGGTTTCTCTCCCCTTTTTGTACAAATGAGGACCCTGTGACCCAAAGGGGAAATGACTTGCTCAAAGTCAAACAATTAGGGCACTAGACTTGACTTAATTTTTCTGACTTTCTGAAGTGGCTTCTTTTGAGCATATTTCCATTGAGAATATGCTTTGAACATTCGTGTGGAAACGGGACTGTGGGTTTTAGCATGATGCTGTGGCAGAAGTGACTTCTTGAAGACCTCTTGTCTCGTTTCCTGTTTTCCTTTCTGTATGACTGTTGCAAAATATTACAAATCTGTGTGTGTGTGTGTGTGTGTGTGTGGTGTAAAATGCAAAAGGTACTCTGCTAGTGTCTCTTAGATATAACCACCAATGGTGCCTGTCTGTGAAACCTTGGGTAAAGCCATGGGAATTTTAACTGCAGTATAAATTAGTATAAATGAGTGTTTCAGGCTTCTTACGAGAGAGTCATTGGTGTAAGTTGTGGAGGAAATAAAAAGGAGCCGAGACTTGATCATTGATGATCTGTCATGATGTAAGTGGCAACAACTCAGGGAAGTCTGGATATGTAAAGAAAGGAGTTTGTAAAACAGGGACAGAGGAGTGAAGAGATTTGCATGAATATACAGCTGAGCTAAGGCCAGGTCCTTTATACTGACCTGGTTTTAACTCAGCATCCAGCATCTCCTCTCTTGG
The DNA here is from genome assembly GCF_037043125.1 of Eumetopias jubatus. Classification (NCBI taxonomy): domain Eukaryota; kingdom Metazoa; phylum Chordata; class Mammalia; order Carnivora; family Otariidae; genus Eumetopias; species Eumetopias jubatus. The sequence goes on along the minus strand of NW_028274809.1, from coordinate 66,657,003 downwards.
ATCCTTCTTTGTAGTGGCTGAAGATGTTTAAGCGGAGAAGTGACCTTATTGAAGTAGTTCTTTATGATATGTCATTTGCCAAACTGTGCTGAATGTTGTGGAGTAGAAAGTGGTCCAACTCAGGGTGACCGGTTTGGAGGTTAACAAAAGAGTGTAAACCCAGGCTGTGGGAACTTCCAACCACAGAATCTGTGAGAACGCCATCATCTGCAAACCACGCCCCCCTCCCCCCGCAACCCCGTCCTAGGCAACAGTAGAACTCTTCCTCCTCTAATCGAAGGTCAGCCTCTCCTGTATTCTCAATGCCATTCATTCTCACTTCCTCAAGAATCTTACATTTTGGATCTTTTCCCTGTCCTCTGCCATTGCTCCCTCCATCATTATCGGCACCTTCCTCTCAATATCTAGGCTAACTGCTCATACCTCCTCAATCATAAAAAATTAAACATGCTACTTTGCCTTTTAAAATTTCTCAATAAATTAGCAAATAACTCCAACTCCAGTCTGGTTTTTATTCTGACTTCTTCCACACAACTCTTCTTGCTAAGGTCAACCTGCTCTCCAAATCGATGGGTCAGATCATTTTCTGTCTTGATTTGCTTGACCTCAAAAGAGCTTTCAGCATGGTTTCCTATTCATCCCCTCTTGAGACTTTTCCTTCTTCTGGCTTTGATACCACCACATTCTCCCTACTTTTCTCATTCTTGAGTCCTAGTCCTTTATTTTTTCTTTTTTAATTTACCCTGTTTCCCTATGCAATCATATTCTTTCCAATCACATCAATTGCCATCTTCACAGCAATAGGTCCCAAATTTTTACTGCTAGTCAGACCCATGTTCTTGAGATCAAGACATGCAGAGCCATTTGCTTAAGCAACAGATCCACTTCATATGTTCAAAACTGAACTTGTGATCTCTTCCTGAAAATGTTTCCGCCCAAGTATGTCGATATACTAAGCCACCATCTGCCTGCATTTTCATAGAGGAAACCTGCGTGATCACAGGTCTTTCTTGACACTTTACTCCTCTACTCCCTGACATCCAATCAATCACTAAGCCAGCTGATTCTGCTTCCTAAATACCTCAAGTGTGCCCCCTTACTTCCATTCTGCAGCTGCCACTTTAGTTTAAGAAACTGTTATCTGTCAGGGCTCCTGGCTGGGTCAGTTGGTAAGACATGTGACTCTTGAGTTCGAGCCCCATGTTGGGCATAGAGATTACTCAAAAAAACAAAAAACAAAAAACAAAAACATTAAAATAAAAGAAACCTCCATCTCTCATTTGAGCTTTTGCAATTGCCTCCTACTGATCTGCTAACCAAACCACCTCTTTTCCACCTATAATCCAGTTTCCATATAACAGTTGGAATGTTACCCTAAAAGTCCATGACAACCACCAACAATTAAGAGAAATTGGATATAATGCAATGTGTGATTGGTTGTTACTCTCTATCTTCCCCTCACTCCCAAATAGGAGGCCAAAGTTGTCATCTTTTGGTGGAGGGGCCCAAAGAAAAGAAGGTAATGCCCATTGAGGAAATATCAGGAACTCATGTCTTGGGAAGTAGATGAGGAACTTTCACGTCTTCAATTTTCTTCCAGTTCAGTTTCCCTACACGGTGTCAGCAAGACATGAGATTCTTGATATTACTGCCACTGTCTTGGAAATCCCAGCTATAGCACTCAGAATCATTCCAACCAATATTTAACCTAGACGAAGAGCTGCCACAAGGTGGTGCTGAATGAGGCTGGAACGTGGGCCCTGACTTGGAGAAATTTGGACAGCACTTCTGGACTCCCACTCTGTCCTAGTAGGCTCGCTCATCCTGGTCACTTCATTAACCTAACCATAACACAACAACACACTTCGTGGCAGTGAGCATTTTGCACCACACTTACTGTGTTATGGAAGGGTTCTAGTGTGTTTTATAAGCTCAGGTCAGAACGTGTCACTTCCCTGGTTAAATCTCTTCCACACCTTTCTTTGCTCTTAGGATAAAAATCTAATCACATGTGCTGTAAGACCCAATTTCAATCTCAAATTTCAAATCTCAAATGAGGAACAGGCAGTTGGCATGAATGCATGATTCACCTGCTAAAAAAAGCTATCAGTATGCCAAAGGGGGATTAAAAAAACCTTCAACCAGCACTCTGCTCTGGATACTTCATCTTGCCCTCCTCTCTCCTCTGTGCATGTTGCAATTATATGAAGATGTCAAACTCATTCCTACCTCAGAGGTTAAGAACAGACCACTCAGGCTGGAATGCTTTTCTCCTTCTTTTTACTTGATTAACCATTTCTTATCTTATAAAGATTAGCTTAAAAATCACACCATGATAACCTATCCCTTTTGTACCTTGAATTAGATTCCATCTCCCTGTTATAGCATACCTATCTTTTCAGCCTTTTTTCACCCAAAATTTGATTGTCTAATATCTTTTTTCCCAATCCATTTATCAATCCATCCATCCATCAAAAATCCATCTATAAATCTTTATTAGGCATCTACTTTTCACCAGGAGCCTCCAGCTAGTGGTAAGCAGGCTTGTGGTGGGGTTCCTAGCATTGACGGGTTGAAAATGAATACAGAGGAAAGGGGAAAGGGATTCAAAAATAAATTTTGAGTGTTAAGACTGGAAAGATGGTAAGAAACCCCCAAATATAGGAAAATCAGTATGGAAGAAAGTTTGGGGGCAGAAGAAGTTATCCTTTTAATTTGAGACGGGTGAAACATTGAAAGGTTAATTTCTAGTATATAAGAGAAGCTAGGGAACCATTTGCAAACCATCTGCTGAGGAATGATGGGTGAAGGTATAGGAATACTTGTAATCTCTAAGGCACAGAATAGAAATAAAGACGAGAGGGTTGGCATATTTGAAGGGCACTCTAGAAAAGTTAGCCCCAGAATAGAAATTTTCTTTCACATTTTGTATGTAATACAACTTTCTGAAAATAGCTTATTTTTAAAGGAAATACATATAGTTAGCTTTAGCAAGATAAGAAAGTTAGATGAATTCCTTGATGTATACCATTCCACTAGCAAGGAATGGTTTAGCATTTCTAAGGTGAAAAAAAGAACAGTGAAGTTTAGTTCTTGGCTGAGCAGTAATTGTTCTGTAATTGTACAAGTTGGAGCCTTAATTAGCCAATTAAATCCTCCTTTCTTACCTTCATATGATTTAAATATATATCCTGAGCTGTCTTCAGATATTGAAAAACTTCTCTCTTTGAAACAAGTCTTGAAAATATTAGTCAATAGAAACCCATCTGCACAGTGATTGAGTCACAACAAATCCAGATTCCTGGAATCTGCGAGAAAAGCTTGGGTTGTTCGCATCGTCCCTCCTTTCTTGAAGTTCTATGGCTTGGCAGGTTTGTTCTGAGACGTTTGCTGTGCTGCTTTGTTCTGTCAACTCACATGGGGGCAGCAGAGAGGCAGAGTAGACGCCCGTCTCTAAAGAGCAAATCTGAGAAGCCTGAAACTCTAATTCTGGGCGTAGTGTTTTCAGAAACACTGCTTCAGAAGTTAAACGTTTTATTTTTGAAACAATCATAGCCAATTGGCATGCCTATTTTTCTCCTTTGAAAGAAAAATAAGACCTGCATCAAGGAGTAGGTGAGTACATGTGAATACAGACATTTGCAAGGGTAGTACCTGGATGCCTCAGAATACATTTCCTGATTTTTCTCAGGTATTTACAATGTGACAAAAGATTTACAAGTAAATACTCTATTCTCCTGTCCTATAGCCTTAAGAATGATTATTTTGAGTGCATTCCAAGCCCTGTCCCCTGTTTGGAAACATGTGGATGTACATTTTGATTAAATGTAATTTGAATAAGAGACTGGCGAAATACGACAGCTTTTGTAATAGATGTGTGAGCTGTTTTTGGTTGTAGGCTAGGTTGCAAGAAGTTATTGAGTCCATCTGACTCGTAACTAAAAATTTACAAATACTGAGCCGTAAGGATAGAGGGTAGCATACTCCCCTGGCTTCAGGATCCCTATTTCCTGTTGCCTTTGTTCTCTCCGCCCGATTTCTTCCCCACCTCCACTCCACCTTACTTTCCAGCCACTCCCACATTTTTGCCCCACTAGCTTCCTCAGTGGAGGTATTATCTCCAGGCAGCCTGCCCATGGAATCCTATAAGCTCCCACACGAACTACGTCTTGTTCCTAATTTTATCTCCAGCACCTAGCGTTGTGTGTTTATTAGGGCCCAATTTAAAAACAAAAAAACAAAACTTAAAATCGTTATCAAGGATGTGGGAGTGAAGGGTTAAAGGAGCAAAGGACGAGTCACCCCGGGAAGAAGAGGTTCAAAGAGGATTTGCAACCCTGACCCTGGGCTGGTAGGGTGGGGCTGTGGGTGTAACACTCAAGCCCCTGGCAAAGATGATGGAGTTCCTTCAGTTCTTTTCAGCAAACATTTGGCAGTCAGCTAAGACCGGCTAGACCTGAGGCCTGTAGTTAGTCAGGTAGTTAGTCATGTGCCTCAATCCCAATGACAGCCAGGGGCTTAAACGAAGTAAAGGCATGGCTGTGAAAATGCTTTGTGTAGCTCTAAGCACAGAAGCATGAGCACTGTGTGATCTGCTTAAAAACAAAAGAAGCAGCTTAGACCTTGTAGTGATCTTAGCAAAGCTCTTCTCCCGTAGGTTTCTGGTTAAGGTGGTTCTCTCAAGGGCACCAGTCTGTGCTAGAGGTCATTGCAGTGCAGTGGGGAGAGAGAGGGAGCTCTTTCTAGAGAAGATTCAGCTCGCCTTCTTAGCATCTTGTTGCTAGGCAATAGTTCCTCCAGTGAAAGCTCATCTCCCTCTTGAAAGATGGAGTAGGTCTTGTTGAGGGAAAGGCCGTTTGTATAAACTGGACCATATGCAAACAGTATTTTGCTCTAATCTTCAAAATTGCCTTATTCTATAAGGAAGACAAATAATTCCTACTTAAAATCTTGTTACTTGGCAACAAGATACTATACCTCCTCTCTCTTTGTTACAAAGCAATGTACTTCCTTTTTAATCTTGTTGATTTATTTTTACCTTTCCACCCATATGCCTTTCCAAATTGATTTAACGAGATTCAGTAAGGCATTGTTTTGTGGTAGTATTTCCCTAGATTGCTGAATTCATTTCCATTTGAAAAATTACTTTGGATCGGCAGCTTCTAGGCAGCACCTAGCATATTGCTCTTAGTGCATATTCCATAATGATAAAATGTAATCGGTTGTCAATTTGATGGGCCAATATTTAAAGAATATGTATTTTTTAAAGGAAGTGTAGACAGGTTGGTGCTGTTTGTCTATATCTGAAAATCCTACACATGGTTTGTTAGACTCTAAAATTTAAAAAATCAATATAGAATAATTATCTTTCTCAAAACTGCAAAATATCCATCAGACTCTAAAAGCCTTTTATATTAACCTTTCAATAGTTTAAATTGTTGGTCAATTTAGAGAGCAAAATTTGCACTTTGCTTTTATTCTTATCTCATAATAATGTCACAAACTTTTGGAAATTAGTGGCCAAATTAACATAACCACATAATATTAGTCTTTTTTTTTTTCTGGAAGATTTCTAAATTTATAAATAGAGAAGTTTTAACTTAAAACCAAGGAGTTTTAAAGTTCTCTTCTCATTGTTACTGAATGATTTGCATAGTAGATTCTTGTGTTTATTACAAAGATTTTTATATTTCATCCCGGAGATTTGACACATGATTGCCACCCAACACTAATAATTCTGACGAGAAGTTTGAAAAACTCTTGCATACTGAGTGAGTTGAGTGAAGTTGAAAGGATTTCCTGTGACATTTGACTTTTTAATTTTCTTTCCCTCCCTCCTTCGTCTGTCAGCTACCTCACATTTGTTGATTTTCTTTCTCTGCTAGTTAGCATTTTGAGGTCATGATAAAACTCCAGTTGAACCAACTTAGGCAGATTAAAAAAAAAAAAAGTCGGTTCATGGTAGACCTGAGTGACCCCAGACCAGGGTCTGCAGCGCCTCGGGACTTCTTCTCCCTCTCTCATCCCTGCTTCTGTGACCATGCTTCATCCTCTTACCCCATCCTTTGTGTGTGTACCCATGACTCTCAGTAGCTTCCTGGACTCTATCTTCCTAGTTTAAACAGAAAGGAAAGTGTTCTAATTGACTAATATTTATATCCCAGGAAAGAGAATCTTAGGTCCTCGAAAACCAAATCTTGTGGCCGCGAAAGCAGAGAAATGAAAGAAAGCAGTTCAGCAATGGTGGCGGAATGTGGTGGTGCCGCTGATTTCAAGGAGGGGAGCCCGAAGCAAATGAAACGAAAAGTAACCACTGCTCCATCATTTGCTTTGTGCTTTGAGAAAAAGGTGGGTTAGACATACTCCGGGCCTATAAGGAGCCGAACATCTCATGACAACAGGTTTATAAACTGACACCTTTAATACAGTGTGCTTGTACAATAATAGAAGTTTTCACATAGTTATGTGGGATCTTAGAGAAGGTGAACCAACTTTCCTAGGAATAGGGAGATAGGAAGTGAGAGGAAGTGTACATGGAGGGAAGAGGGGGCAGTTGTTGCTAAGAAGCCTTTGTAGTGATACTTCTGTGTACACTGAATCTTGAAAAATATATAGGAAAATGTCAGGTCAACAAAGAAGCAGAGCATTTAAGGCGAAGCGAGCAGCAAAGACAAAAAGAGCGTGCATGGTATGTTTACGAAATGTTAGGGGTTCGGTGTAAGTCAAGCAAAGAGTAAATGCTGGGGCTTGCTGGAAGGTGTCTGCAAAGAGAAACAGGGATGGTGCTGTGAAGGGCCTTTTGGGCCATGGTAAGGAGTTCTAGTTTATCTTGTATGTGGAAAGGCATCCTGAGAGTTTTTAAGTCTAATATAAAAAATCTGGTTGGGCTTTGGTGTTGGTAAGTAAACATTATTGTGGTTCAATATTTAAAATGAAAATGGAAAATACACTGGAGTCTACATTTTATTATTTATTTATTCTTTTCTTAAAGATTTTATTTATCTGACAGAGAGAGAAACACAGAGAGAGGGAACACAAGCAGGGGGAGTGGGAGAGGGAGAAGCAGGCTTCCCGCCAAGCAGGGAGCCCGATGTGGGGCTCATGACCTAAGCCAAAGGCAGACGCCCAACGACTGAGCCACTGGGGCGCCCCTGGAGTCTACATTTTAAATCTGCCTGGGGATCACCTGGAAGTGGACCCCACAGTCCAAACTCCTTAATGATTATTAGTTTAAAGTAGTGCTGCCAGTTTTTTCAAGACACTACACACAGATTAAATAATAATATTTATGTAGCAAACTGGGAGAGCCTGGGCAGGGTGTTAATAGCCAGAGGTCACCAGCATAGGAGTCCTGGCCACTCTGGGAGCCATGAGGGGTAAAGAGATGGATCCCTTCCCAGACCATAACCCGTTGGCTTCACACTAGTTGAGAAACTCTAGTGTACAGATCTGAATTAGAGTAAGGACATGCTGTCAGCAGAGTGGCAATCACCTGTTTTGATAGGGAGTACAAATAATGTTAAGACTTGTTGATGGCAGTGAGTTAAGATGGGGAATGTTTGACCCCTTGAAGATCTTTTTTTTTTTAAGATTTTATTTATTTATTTGACAAGAAGAGAGAGACACAGCGAGAGAGGGAACACAAGCAGGGGGCGTGGGAGAGGGAGAAGCAGGCTTCCCGCCGAGCAGGGAGCCCGATGCGGGGCTCGATCCCAGGACCCTGGGACCATGACCTGAGCCGAAGGCAGACGCTTATGACTGAGCCAGATTTCACATTTTGTGCTTCTTAACTAACAGGAAATTTTTATAGACAAAAACTTACATGTAGGTGAAATGTGTTTCAAATTGTGCATGTTTTATTATTACTCAGGTATAGCCAGGCCAATAGTTCAGGAGACAGTTGTCATTAGAAGGATAATTACTCAGTTTCCAAGAGGAGAGGGCACGTGGGGAAGCCCCAGGGTCAGTCAGGAGGCAGAGGGAGAAGGGGAAAATGTGGGCAAGAGCCTTTTTTATGGGGCACCTGGGTGGCTCAGTCTGTTAAGCGCCTGCCTTCAGCTCAGATCATAATCCCGGCTTCCTGGGATGAGTCCCACGTGTCAGGCTCCTTGCTCAGCGGGGAGCCTGCTTCTCTCTCTCTCTCCCTCTGCCCTGCCCCAGGCTTGTGCTCTCATTCTCACTCTCTCTCTCCCTCTGTCAAATAAATAAATCAAATTTATATATATATATGTATATATATATATAAAGAGCCTTTTTTAGGTTCTGTGGGAAGGAATAAGTGAGGCAAGGTAAGCAGGCTTAGGATGGGTTAGTTTGAATGGTTTTAGCGGGCCCTGAAGTGTAGGGGACACCCCTGCGGTGGGGGTGGGGGGATAGAGGCCCAGAAAAATTGGGGAAAGCCAATAGAGAAGGTGGTTAGGGTGTGGACACTGGATGTGTTCGTTTGCATATGAAAGGCTTGTCTCCGGCAAATTGTTTGCTATCTCTAGGAATTAGCTAACCCTCAAAGATCAGTTCCCTTCGGTGTCAGCAAGATGTCAAAGCACTAGAAATTCAGAAAATAAAAATCCAGAGAATAATACAAAACTGTAATACCCTTGTACTGTCTTCAACATTTTTATATTCTACATTTCACTAAAATTTCTTAGTAGAATGAAGGCAAAAATTAAAATTTGATCATATTCTAGAAGCAGATGTTGAAAAGAAAATATAAGTAAGATTTTAATAGAAGGTGAGTTTATACAATAATGATAAGAACTGTATAAACCATAAAATATCTTCTTTTTTATTGTCTAATGGCAAAAATAATCTTGATTTGCTGATAAAATGAGCCACTTAAACTCAAAATATTATGTGAAATCAATGTTTTACATCTCCAGAAGCTGTCAGTTGTCTTAAAATGGAAACATTACCTATTAAGAGAGAAATACATAATTTGAATAGTAGTGAGTAACTCAAAACTTCTTTGGGCATACTTTATGAATTTGTTGGCAGATCTCTTTTTCCAATAATGCTCTGCTAAGGTAAATTTTAAAAATTAACTTTTATTTCCCAAGTATCCACCAGCTGGGTAGTAGAGGTAGATAAGTAAGGAGCATGCTGGGTAGGAGTGGGAAGCTTGTCTGAAACTTATAAACACACAGGAGTCATCCATTTCATCCCTATGTAAATTATTGGTTCATCATACAAAGGACTTTCAAACATTGCAAAACATTTAGAAGATTTAAAAACCTTATGCAGAGCCACATATCTGAGATATATCTATGTAAAAAATAAAATATGTGGTTAATAAAAGTGCATTATTGTAATGGGAACTTTTTGTATAGTCTTACCTGTTATAATTCATAGTTTAGGTATGTACTATAATTATCTCCCTGTGGTGATTTTATTTTTCATTTTGTCATTATTTTTCAGATTTTCTAAATGGTACACTTATTCCACATATCAAATAGAAATATAGTCAGAAAAATGCTCCAAACAAGTAGGTCTTTGAACTAAATTCAGACATTTGCATTGTATATGCTGTTTAAAATTTAGTTCTTCAGCCTCCTAGGCTGTTTAGTGTAGTGATACATATGAAATTTATCAATTTTCTAAAGTGTAGCTAGGAAAATTCTGCATTTATGATGTTCATAATATTTTTACTGGCAACAGATATGCATCAGCAAGCATATTACAAAAACCACCTGAATTTTTGTTCCATTTATTATTAGAAATATTATAGCTCTACTGACCACAATTAACCTGTGAGCTTTTCTCTGTGCTCCTTTTCTTTAAAACAAAAAACCAAAAATCTATTTATATACCAATCAATTAATTAGAAGAAAATAGAATTAAAACCTTTATCATAGACTTATTATCGTGATTTATTTGGTATTTGTGGTTGAGGTACTGGGATCTCAATTCATGGAAACTTCATGTTAGTGAAGTGAGAAGTTGGAGAAAATGCTGTCTGGTCTCACAAAGGAGGTACTACATAAGAATGATAGTACAAAGTAAACATTTTTAAATAATGCACCTTGATTCTAGGAATTAGATATTTAAACATATTCTCAAGAAGAGATTTCATCAGAGGATCATTAGGATGGCAGTGCTAGAGGTACAGCTGAATTAGGAAAAAGTGCAATATTTAAGAAGTAGTATCTAGGCTGAATTATAGAGAATTTACAGGAAATTACAGTAGTTAATAACACCGTGTCTCCAATTATGATGAACCTTTAAACTGAATTTGTTTTGGAATCCGCATGTATAATGTTGCTAATGCAAATATTTTATTTGTAGTGGCAGAGATGGAAATGTCCTGTTACATCATCTCCTGCCAATGCAAAATAGACTCCTGAAGTCCGCTTATGATGGCTTTGTTCATACAGTACTGCTTTAACGTTGTTGGGTCAAATTCAATAGTGTTGGGAAAAAGACTTTAATGTAGAAGGTAGTTATTCTGATGTGATTGTCCTATGAAACACAGTGGTAGGGTCAAATGTCACCATCATCGCTTTCAGGTAACCCAATTACCTGTTAGGTGACTCAGCAGAGGTGTCAAAACCACATAAACTGCCTGTACAACACTCAAAAATGCTTCACGAATCTTTGATGCTCTTTAGGTTGATATGTAAATTACCTAGCTCAGCGTGTTCAAAGAGTCACTATACAGCCACATCAGAGATGAAAAGCATTGTGAGTTGGTTATTCTACTGAACTTCAAAGATTAATAAAAAATCATGAAGAAAGTCAAATGAAAAATATTTTATAATTAATACCAGGAACTCTTGAAAAATAGAAGGTGTAAAGTCTCGGGTGAACTAAAGCTGTTCTTGTTTAAAAGTTCTCTAGCTCATCCTCCCTGCAGATGCTCTTGACTCTCAGTCCCTGTGAAGATGCAGATGAAGAGGCATTCTCACAATGCCACCACAATATGAAACCAAAACTTAACCTAGTGCCAAAATCTGAGAGGAAGATTTGGTAACAAAGAACGGTGAAAAGGGATTTTATTTATTTATTTTTAATATTTTATTTATTTTATTTTTTTTTGAGAGAGAGACAGTGAGAGAGGGAACACAAGCAGGGGGAGCAGGAGAAGTAGAAGCAGGCTCCCCACCGAGCAGGGAGCCCGACGTGGGGCTCGATCCCAGGACCTTGGGACCATGACCTGAGCTGAAGGCAGACACTTAACGACTGAGCCACCCAGGAGCCTCTAAAATAGTTGTTTTAAAACAAGAATGATTCCTTAAGTCACTGATTTTTTTTTAAAGATTTTATTTATTTTTTTGAGAGAGAGAGAGAATGAAAGATAGCACGAGAGAGAAGAGGGTCAGAGGGAGAAGCAGACTCCCTGCCAAGCAGGGAGCCCGACGTGGGGCTCGATCCCAGGACCCTGGGACCATGACCTGAGCCGAAGGCAGACGCTTAACGACTGAGCCACCCAGGCGTCCGAAAAGGGATTTTAAAGTGCGGGAAAGAGACTCCTACTTTTATGATATTTTACTATGATTTTATCTCCTTGAAAGGGGTAGAAAAATGATTTTTTTTTTTCTTCTTGAGGCCACCTGGTCACTTCTTCCCTCTGGGGGAAGAATGCACTCACTTGAAAGGGTCTGAACCCACAAAAACCTGGGGCAGGACTACACTGCTCTTATCGTCTCCCACCAAGTCCCCCATACGCGGTAAAGGCAGTGGAGGGGATATTAAGCAGGAGGATGGTGGTTGTGTACAGTATTTCCTGGAGATTCCATGTTGCATTCCAGCAACCACGCTCCATACAAGTCAAGTCCTGTAGAGAGGATGCCCGGAGCCCTGCTACCAGTCTTTTCTGAGACCTGTAGTGTCCGAACACTGTGAATAGGATGGGAGAACTAGTGAACACGATGGGTACTGGGAAGTCCCACTTCAATGCAGAGGGATCTCACTAGATTAAAAGCTACTAGTATACCGAGAGTGGGTCTAAGAACATATTTATTTACTTGCCATAACATTATAGATCATAGGAGAGAGATTGTATTAGGACAGAGCTGAGGGTGGGGGCAAGGGTTAATTTGCTCATTTGCCATCACTAAATGTTTTCTGTCAATAAATGTTGAGAATCTAGACAGGCATGAATTACTCAGTGTTGAATCACGGAAGAGAAAAAGAAATCCATCTTAGAAATTATGAAAAATTACCTGGGAAAGAAAGACCTCAGAGAAAAAAGGGGCACCTGGGTGACTCTGTTAGTTAAGCGTCTGCCTTTGGCTCAGGTCATGATCTCAGGGTCTCGGGATAGAGCCCCGCATCGGGCTCCCTGCTCATATATATGCAAGCTGAGATGATAATTCAATATCTGGATTAAAATTCACACTGGAGACAGTAAAAGACAGATTTGACACTGCAGAAAATTGAATTAGTAATGTGAACAATGAGTAACTCTCTCAGAATGTACAGAAAAAGGCAAAATAGTAAAAAAAGATGAGGAGGGCAATAATAGATCTGACAAGCCAAAAATGGAAAGTCAGTCTCAAGATAATACATGTTCTAGAGACTAGAATAATTGGATCAGAAGCACCCATAAAAGATAATTTTTGAAAAATGTCCTGGGTTGATAATGGCAGTTAAAGGGGTTCTCTATGTTCCAGACAAAAATCAATACAAAGGAATCTATGGGTAGGCACATTTTGGTAATACTTTAAAAAAAAAAAAATCCCAGTAGACTTACAAAATACTTCAAAAACGTTGAAGTCATAAAAAGCAGCTCCTTTGTAATAATGAAAATCATGAAAGACAAATATATGGTTTCACTCATGTGTGGAATTTAAGAAACAAAACAGATGAACATAGGGGAAGAGTTGGAAAAATAAAATAAGACAAAATCAGAGAGGGAGACAAACCATAAGAGACTCTTAACTCTAGGAAACAAACTGAGGGATGGGGTAACTGGGTGATGGGCATTAAGGAGGGCATGTGATGTAATGAGCACTGGGTGTTATAAGTAACTGATGAATCACTGAACTCTGCCTCCGAAACTAATAATACACTATATGTTAATTAATTGGTTTTAAATAAAAAGAAAAAAAATCATGATGACATCGGATGACTCCTCTGCTATGTACATATTAGCAGAAAGATAATGAAACAACCAACTTAGTACTAATTTTCTATAAAACTCAGAGGGGAAAAGATTTAATTCAAAAATTTTATAGGAAACCAATTCTTTTATGAATAAAGACAGCAAAATTTTTTTTTACATAAGCAAATTCTCAGAAAATATATCACCCATGTATTTTTAAAAGTAACGGGAAAATACACATCAGTGAACCAGAAGACAAATCCAAAATGACAAGGTTACATGAAAAGTATTTAGGGCCCGACCCTTACTCTTTGTGGAGCCCGACTATATTAATCCCGTGTAATTTAGTATTTACAGGTGGATTTGGAGTCCCGGTTAGCATGCTACTTCTCCGTACTTCCCCCAGCTCTTCCTATCCCTTTGCAGTACCAGGAAATCTGAAGCGCCGGCAATATTCACTGACAAGCTGTTCAGAAGGGCCGTCTTAACAACACAGCTTAACAACACTGAAGCCAGACTGGCTCGGTTAAGTCCAGTTGCTGAAAATCTGGTTATATGAGAAAGTTGTTTAACCTATCTGCGCCTTAATTTCCTTGTCTGTAAAATGGGGGTAATAGCAGTACCTGTCTCATAGAGTTGATAAGAAGTAAATAAGTCAACAGACACTGACATTAGCTATTGTTACTTCAGACTTTGAAATAACACTTCGTATTATATGTTTTACATGTGTAAATTGGAGAAATGAATAAAAAAACCACATAACAATCTTCTCTGATGGGAAGAGAGTATAACACAATTTTTATTTTTATTTACTTTACTTTTTAAATTTTTTTTTATTTATTTGAGAGAGAGAGAGGGAGCGGCAGAGAAAGAGAGAGAGAGAATCTCAAGCAGACTCCACCCTGAGCAGGGAGCCCGCCATGGGGCTGGATCCTAGGACCCCGGGATCATGACCTGAGCCGAAGGCAGATGCTTAACCACTGAGCCACCCAGGCACCCCTAGAATACACTTTTTATACTGTGTAATGCAGACCAGGCACAAGAATCCCTTTTCTGCCACTTTTTAGTAGTATGAATTTGAACAAATTACTGAAACTCTCTGAACCTCAATTGTTTTCATCTGTAGAATGGGGTCAATGATATTTAATATATAGGTAGGGTGACCAGCTCATCCTGTTTTGCTCTGGATGTTTTCAGGTTTTTCGCACCAGAAGTTTCACATCCTAAAAACCCCTCAGTGCAGACAAACTTGGACCACTGGTCACTCTCTTATAGGGTTATTGAGAAGATCTGACAAGTATGTAGCATATGAACCTAAAACCTAAGTGTTCAGTAAATATTTTCCATTAAATATTATTCGTTTTTGTAATAAGCCTTCAAAATCCAGTGTGTATCTTATATGTCCTGCATGTAATTTGTACTCACCACATTTTAAGAACTCAGTCACCACAAATGGCTAGTGGCTACCATGTTGGACAGCCCAGCATTAGACTGGTGCTGGAATAAGTCAAGGAAGAGATAGGTAGCTCCCCAAATTGGTTCTTTTCTCTGCCAAGAAGACGATGATAATTTTTCCTCTTTCTTATTTCACATACTCATTCAAAATTTCCAAATCTGTGAGTTCTTTGTGAAGTCAGATATTGTAGTTAGATGGTGAAGTAAAAGGATGTTAGTTTATCTCATATTTGGGATTATCCACAACATTGGTCAACAACTTGATGTATATGTAAGGTTTTATTCAACCATTTTGCTGAGAGAAACTAAGCCAAAATGCATACAGCTAGGAAAGCCTGTGGCTTTTTTTTTGTTGCTCACTTGTTTTTTAAATGGTTTATATGTAGGGGCCCCTGGGTGCCTCAGTCAGACAATTTGATTATCTTGATTTTGGCTCTTGATTTCCACTCAGGTCATGATCTCAGGGTCCTGGGATTGAGCCCTGTGTCAGGCTCCCTGCTCAGGGGGAGAGTCTTCTTGAGATTCTCTCTCGCCCCTCCACCCACTCATGGGCTCTCTCTCTTTCTCGCTCTAAAATAAATATATAAATAAATCTTAAAAAAAATGAATGGTTTAAGCATAGCCTGTATTTACAAATTATTCTAGGCTAGAGAGCAACCTTGATTCTTTGGTCATTTTTTTTTTTTTTTTTTTTGTCTGAAGACAGTGTTTGCTCAAGAGGTTATTAATCACGACAAGAAATACAAAATGGTGGTAGCTTAAGTTTAACGCTTTCAAATTTTGACATCAGTTGTCTATACCCCAGATGACTAGGATTAGGTCATGGAGATATTTGTTTTGTGATCCTAATGGATATCAGAAACTTGCCAAGCTTTTCCTTAGCCATTGCTAAATTTTAGACGTTCTGCCTTAGACCTATGGACCCCGCATGTTATATAGTCAATAACAGTATCATTAAAGAAGGAAATGAAGGCAATTGGATCTTATCTTCCTCTAATA
Source organism: Eumetopias jubatus (assembly GCF_037043125.1). NCBI lineage: Eukaryota > Metazoa > Chordata > Mammalia > Carnivora > Otariidae > Eumetopias > Eumetopias jubatus. Next base: position 66,641,510 of record NW_028274809.1, on the reverse strand, counting down.
CTGAGTCTGGGTTATAAGATGAAAAGAAGAAAGTCCTTTTTAGAATTTCTTAATATCCTATAAGCTCTAATTATACACATTTAATGAAACCAGGAGAACCAGCTCAAATTAGGCTTAGTTTTTTCTACATATTTCTGAACTTGTTCAGTGATTTTAGAATAGATTCTAAAATATATTCTCCGGTTATTTTAGATTAAAGGTAGGAGGTGGATGTTGAGACCATCTGGCCTAGGGTGGCAAGTTCCATCTCAGATTCCAACCCTAATTGATTATTAGTGGCTCTATGTAAGGCTCTGCTAAGGAGAACTGTGAGTCTGGTATAGTTCTCTGCTAAAGATCGACTAAAGATGTCGGCCTCGGCTGCGGGAAGTGGGAGCACATGTGCAGGTCGTTACCTCTCATTAACAGCCATCCTCACAGAGAGGGAACTCCCCGCCTAGTAGGGGAAAGGTGATAGAGGTGCAATCATTATTTCAGCAGACCGTCTGGAGCTGCGGGCAATATTGTGTGGAAAACTGGGTCAGCAGGATGCTAAGCCGGAAGGAAAATTTGCTGCAAAGAGAGTTATAATCCCGGCGCAAATGCTCCCAGGAGCCATTCCTAGGGAAACAGCTTGCCCGAGCATACTGTAAGTGCTAGCATGTTTGTTTATGTTACAACCAGTGGGCATTAGCAGAGTGTGGAATGATGATGCCAAAGAAGGTCAATTTTAAAAAAGGGTAGTGTCAATATCATCCATATGTGTAAGACAATATCAAAATATTCTATGGTCAATTTTATCAGCATTTTAATGGAGAGTAGTTTATATTTGGGTCTTACAAAAATATTGTCTTTGAGATGTACAATCATAGACTATATAAGAACTGTAAGTAATTTTGTGTAATCTGTCTTCATTATTTAGCAAATAGACAAATGGTCCAAGAAAGATGGGTGAACTCCAAGATCCAGGAGTTTATATGTATCAGAACTGTGTCCAGAATAAGGCCTCCTGGTTCTGATAGTATTTGATTTCTTTTTTGCCCCCAAGATTTATTTATTTCAGCGAGAGAGAGAGAGAGAGAGAGAGAACGAATGGGAGGGGGATAGGTGTGAAGGGGAAGAGGGAGAGGAGAAGCAGACTCCCTGCTGAGCAAGGAGCCCAACATGGGGCTCATCGTGGTGCTCAACATAGGGTATGATCCCGCGACCCTGAGGTCATGACCTGAGCTGAAATCAAGAGTCGGATGCTTAAAGAGCTGAGCCACTCAGGCGCCCCAGTATTTGATTTCTGTAAGGGATCACAATCTGAGTATCAGAGGCCTGCTAGGACTCCTTAAAGGTTATTTATTTCATTTTATTTCCCATTAGTAGAAGTTTCCTAAGATTATTTTGGACAGGTAGCTTTTTATTGTCTTTAAAGTTTCCTAGGATAGTCTGTTGTTTCTGTCACTTAAATGTAAAAGGAAAATGATTTTCTTTATCTCTTACCTGTCTTCTGCTTCACTACTTTCCTTGAACCACTTATTTTAGAGAAAAGGATTCATTAACGTTTTCATATATTACCTCATCTTTTTAAGTATATAAATAGTTTCAATGTAGCCATATAGTTTAGGTAAGAAAAATCTATAACTAGTAAAAATTATGTATTTGTAATATATAATTTAGAGCTCTCTATTCTATTGCATCTTAATGTCTAGTGACTGGATGACTCAGTGGAAAAAAGACCATTAATCATAATTATATGTAAAATTCAATTTGGGAGTGCAATAAAATATCTTGGTTTTAGCCAAAACATAATATCTGTATTCATTCATTAAGCATTTTGAGTACTATGTATTAGTTACTAGGTACAGTGAAAAATCAACATGAAATACACATACAATACTCATAGTTTGAGGGTAGAATGCACAAATAAAAATTAAAATGCTATATTTCATATAAATAACATGGATAAAATGCTATTGGAGTACAGAAAATATAGTCTGAGAAGACTTCACGGATGAGAGGCCATCTGAACCTTGCAGATAATTTCCAAAGCAGACAAGACATACAAGTGAAGGGGCATAAGCAAAAATGAGGAGATATAATGCCATTTTTAAGTAACAATGAATAGACTGGTATGATTAAAGTGCAGGGTATATGGGATGAAATGGCAGAAGATGATTCTAGAGAAGTATATTGTATACTGGGATTATATCCTTAAGACATGGACAGTCATCATACTTTTTTAAACAGGAAAGTGGTAAAACAAGATGTATATTTACAGGGACGCCTGGGTGGCTCGGTCAGTTAAGCGTCTGCCTTCGGCTTGGGTCATGATCCCAGAGTCCTGGGATTGAGTCCTGAATCAGTCTCCTTGCTCAGCGGGGAGCCTGCATCTCCCTCTGCCTGCCGTTCCCCCTGCTTGTGCTCCCTCTCTCTGACAAATAAATAAATAAATAAAATCTTAAAAGAAAACAATGTGTATTAACAAAGATCACAGTAGTGGTAGCATGGAGGGTAGACTGAAGAGGAGAGAGGTTGCAGGGAACTGAAGCTGGGCATGGCTCGGGGCCCCATGGTCTCTTACGTTTGCTTCATTCTTCCTTGTTCTCTTTCTACTGATTCATTTTATTTATACATTGTTCCAGTTCCTTATGATAGCTTATAAGGTTGGTCGTGATCCGGCCCCTGTCTGCCTTCAAGGCTTGGTCCACCCTACTCTTCCCATTCCTCACCAGGATCCAGCCTCCTGGTCTTCCGTTTTACTCCTGTTGCAAATTCCTTCCTATCTCAGAGGTTTTACACATCTGGTGCCTCCTGCCTAAACTGTTTATTCCCTCCGCCTTTGCATGGCCAACTAATTATTTTTCAAGTTGCAGCTTGGAGTTACTTCTTTGAGGGACCCCTTCTCTATAGTTCCTTCCCTCAAAACACACAGGCATGAATGCAGAACATATCCCACGTCCAGTCCTTTTACATCCCTTCTTAGTCTTCTCCAGTGCGAGGTCATAGAAAAGGAAAGCCTTGTCTAGATTTGGAAATAATTCCTCATGCAGTTCTTTCCTTATGATCACACTCCTTCACCAGGAAGGCTTTTGGATGGCTCATGTGTTTGTTGCTTTATGCGCTCAGTAAATCTTTTTGAATGAATGAACATGGTTACCAGCCTAGGGGCTACACACCATTATTACCCAAAACCAACGGGCTGTAGTCTTTGTATGTGTGAGACCGAGGGAGAGAGAAGAGAAAGGTTCTGATTTGGTTACTCTTGCATTATGTTTTTGTATCTGCTGATGGAGGTGTCAGGGTTACTGGGTGTGAGGCTTACTCAGCAGGAGTGACAGTCGCTCAGGAGACTTAGTGACATTGGGAATGGAATGGCAGATACTCTCAAGTATACTTAACATGTTGGTAACCCGATAGGAGGAGCTGAGAAGTTCACAGATATGTAGCAGACATTTAAGAACAAAAAGCAAACTATACAGATGGAGACTGACTGACCATGCAAAAATGAGGGCTTGAAATTATTTGGATTTTATTCAATGACTAGCTGTGAGTCAGTGGTATAATGCCGCCGTTTGAAATTTCAATGTCTGAAATATGTGAATGGGAGGATGTTATGTAACTACTTCCCATGGTCATCATTTGCCATAATGTTCTAGGCTCCTCTCCTTATCATCAAATGATAAAAGAGAAAAGACCAATGTAGAAATGAATAACAGAAAATTAATACAGAAATTAATCTAACTGTACTTAGAATAATGCGAAGAAGAAGATTTAGAAAGATGTAAGCCTTAAAGTTGATTTGATTTTTAAAAAAGTTTTTAAGCATAGGCTATCAACCCAACAGTTGTAATTACTCCTGAAGAACAAGAGGAAACAGCATAGAGTATTACGTTTGTTAACAAGATTGTAAGCATGTGGATAAGGACCATACTCTGTGTTCAATGTTTTGCCTCGATGTCTAACATAATTTCTGGCAATAGGAAATGTTGAATTAATGTAAGTTGAATAAATGGAAGTAAGTGCTGGCTATTTAATGTCTATATGCGTGTACTTCTATAGAAATAAGACCAAACAAAATAATTGATATTAGAGTGTTTATAATGTGAGGCACTGTCCTAAGACGTTTATATGCAATGAATATAATATATAATTGAATATTTGTAACAACTTACTTAAAATGTGGGTTTTATTATTATTCAGGTATTGTGAAGCCAACAGATCAGAAGACTGTCATTGATAATATAACTGGTTACCCACAGTTCCCAGGAAGAAGGGACACACATGCCACTTAGGGCCATATGAGATGGTACAAAGGTCAGTCAGGAGGCAGAGGGGTGCAAGGAAAGCATGAACAACAGCTTTTATCATGGTTTTCACAGGAAGGAATCGGCGAGGCAAGGTAAAACAGACCGAGCAGGTTTAGGATTGGAGAGTTTGAATAATTTCTGTAGGCTCTGGGCTCTAGGGGTGATTCCTAGTTGTTCAGGACCTGGCCCTGTGGTGTTTTAAGGCAGGCAGATAGTGCCCTGGACTGCAGGAGCCTGATCAAAGGAGGTGGGTGGAGGTACGGATTTGTGATTTGCTGGTTTGCATATCAAAGTTGTGCTCTCAGGCAAGTTGTTTGCTCTCAGAGAATTAGCTAACCTTAGAAGAGTCAGTCCCCTCTTGGGTCCCCAAGGTCCCAAGATGTCAAAGTATAAAATACAGAAAATGTTTTCTAGAATACGATTAACACACAGCCTCATGAGGTAGGAATTGCTGTTATACACACTTTCAGATGAGCATGGACCCATGGAAATGCTGTCACTTTCCTAAGGGAACACAGTAAATGGTTAAGCTGGGTTTCAAACCAGAGAGGAAAGCTTCAGAGACTCAGTTTTTAACTGTCATGCTATGTATTTGCCACATGCACAGTGAGCAACTATGAAATAAGACCAAAAAGCCTACAGAGTAAAAGAATACACAGAACCAAACAACCAAGAGCTGAATTAATAAAGCCATGAATATCAATGTGTTTAGTTGAGTGATTAAAATCTTGGTGAGAGGTGGATCCGTCACTAGATTAGGGAGAACTTTTACTTTTTCTTTCATGAGGAAGACTTTGTAGATGATGTTAGTTTAGTTTTAGTTTAGTTTAGTTTTGTTTTGTTTTTCTAGGATGAGAAGAAAGATGGATACCTTTGGGACACAATAAAGGCTATATTTACATCCTGTAGAGTATTGTGACTTTTTTTACATGAGTTTTCCACATTAAACACTGACCATGTATGGCAGGGACTATCTTATTTACCTTAGTATCTACCTAATACCTGTCTGTCTGTATAATAGGCATTGTCCCAGAATGTGTCAAATATTGAAACACTGGTGGTAGAGTAGTTCTATGGATAGAGAGATGATGACATGAGATGGAAATACATATAGGCAAATACGAAGTGCAGGGTTTTTTGAGACAGTGGCCTGGCCTGGATTCCTTTGAACTCCATGTTCTAAACCTATATTTCTTCCTTACATAACAGTCCAGAAAGTACTATGGAAGGGAGATAGGTACTTAGAGAGCCTGAGACTATTTCCTTTATTCAGCAGCCCAACATACTCTCGAGATCATTGTTCCTATGGTTTTTACTCATTAGTTATACAACTGGGAGCTCTTTGAGTGGCCCAGCTGTGCTGAGGCCAAGCTCAAAGAAATTGGAGAGCTCATGATGGGAGACAGTTAAATATTTAAAGGTAATAAAAGGAACAAGGATTAGTGTTGCAATAAAATGCCATTAAACTTTAAAAAAAATCAAATCAGCATATTTCTGTGTAGGGTTGGTGGTTCATTTTATATCCCTTAATCTGTAGGATGATATTTGTTTCTCTTGGGAAAACACTTCACCAAACATATTAGAGTTAATTGCATTTGGCTATTTTAGATTGTGAAATGAATGCGCATTGAATATTAGACTGTTCATACCACAGTGCTTTGCAGAAAGTGAAAAGCAAAAGGGCATATTTCTACATGTTTATTTAAATTTTAGTTGCATTTTGAAGAAACTCAGAAGCTTGTAGTTAAGATTTGCAGATCTGAAAATCTGGGTCATCAGAGTGGACAGACTCTATCACTAGGACTGTACATCAGGGTTTTTTAGAAATGATGTAAATAGTTTTTTTTTTTCCTATTGCTTAGCAAGTCAATAAAAATGCTTCAGAGAATTATTATGCTGAATAAAATAGATTAATCCTGTTTATCACATTTTATGGATTATTTCTTTTTTGGTGCCGGCTTTGGTTCAGGTGGTTCAGAACTCAGGTTTCATGAATAATTGCTAGAGCTATTAATTGCAAATGTAGATTTTGAACTCATTTCCTTATATGACCCAGCAGAAGGCTATAGCTTTCAGCTCCCTCCTTTATATCAAGCCAACCCAGTTTGATTAACCGTCTTTTTCTTTTATTAATATCTGTGGGGCAAGAAGAGAGCAAAATCAAAGAAATTTCTTTCTTTTTGTGATCAATGTCAGACCAAACTGGACATGGCCTATTATATTTATCATTTATTAGTTTTTAGTATTTCTTTGCCTGTTTTTATTTATTCTTATGTGAGCGCCACAGCAATGGCAGGAGGACATGAATTTGTCTGAGTCGCCTGTTAACTAGATAATTTTTAGCAGGTTGCCAAACAAAGTTATACTATTAGTTATTATGTGTTTAAATTATTTGAACTTTTATACTTTTCAGAGAAAATTTCAATAAAAGCACGGCATACAAATTAGCTAACTAAATATACTTTTAAAGGATTTTTCAAAAATATTTCTAATTTATACTATTAATTTAATTCAAAAACAATTTTTTGAGTACCTACTATGTGATAGCCATGTACCAACACTAGAATTACTAATATGAATAACACACAAGCCTTGCTTCCAAGGAAAGATTGACTGAATCATTCATTTTGTTTTTCGTCATTGAATTTTATAAATGTGAAATAGAAGCTCAGTACAAACTAATGATCATAAAAGTTTGAAAATTTTAGTTGAGCCACATTCCCAGATCTTATATTTGAATGTTTATGCTTAAATACTTAATACTCCTGTTTCTAGAATATAATAGAAATATCATGTAAGGAAAAGTTTTATAAAAATAACTTCATCATTTCTACAGTTTCTTTTTCTGGTCACACCTTCTGACCTGATAAACTTTTCATTGTCCTTGAAGATGGATCTAACTTAAGGTAAAAGAGAAAGCATTTTTGAGCTGTATGCTGGGGCCAGATTTTAAAGAAGTCCCATCATGCCCTTTGTTGATCAAAGTCGTCAAAAGCTGGCTTTGAGCAGTGGAAACACAATCTTGATATTTTTGGTGAAGATTTACAGCCTCCCACTCAAGATCAATGACAGCAAATTCAATAAGCAATTCCTTAACTCTATACTAAGTCCTTTATAACTGTTAGCACATTTAATGCTCACAACATCCCTTAGGAGTTAAACTGCACAGTTTAGGGGTTATAAACACCCCCTCTGGAGCCAGTCGGTCTGGGTTTGAATCTACTATGATGTCCCAGTTATATCCCACATACAACATTTCCTAAATGGAACCTATTACTTTCCCCATCAACATTCCCCCTTACTTATATTTGCTACTTTAAACATTGTTACTGCCATTTTTATCCACTCACCAATTCTGAAATCTGAAACTCATCTTCAAGCCTGCATTTCTTTACCTCTTAAGTTTTAATATGATTTATTCACAATTCACCCTTCTCCACTGCATTCATAGCTGCTCGTAGCGTTTTTATGCAGCCTCTCCCACTAACCTGTATGTCTTTAGTCTTACCCTGCTCTAATCTATGATTACAGAACATCACACAAATCTGACTGTCAGACCCAGCTCAAAATCCTTTGATTTCTCATTTGTCTGCAGTTCATTTATAGAAAATTTTAGGTGAGTACCTCTGTATACAAGAAATTAAGTTGGATGCTGGGCCATTCACATATCCATAGTTCACTCTGACATATAAACAAAATTATAACAATAAAACAAAATAAGTGCAATAAAAGGTATGAATGAATAATATATATAGGTAGCACATAGCTTATCTGTGAAGCCAGTACACAGTTCTAGGATTTCCAGCTGGGTTTCAAAGATTAGCTGAAGTTTGCCAAGAGGATGGGTTCGAGGATTGTTTCAAGTATATTCTGGGCAAATGCACTAGGATGTGCAAATATAATTTAGACTTTCTTCATAGCATTCAGAATCCTTCCATCCTAATGATGATCCATCCTAAGGATCTCCCAACTTTTTCAGCAAGTACTCTTCCATGTAGATACAATGAACCAAGTTTTTCCAGAAGTGCTATCTTTTTCATTTTCTCAATGCTTTTTTTTTTTTTTTTATGTCATGAACCATCTAGCAAACTACTACTCAACCAGTGGTGTTTCTAAACTCAGTGGTTTTACTAACCAATTCCTCTGCCCCCAGCCCCTACTCCCAGACTGAGTTGTTTGTGGCTTTTCTCTGTGTATTGATTTTTGTCCAGGGCTAGCTCTGATCTTAAAGTGTCTACTTTGCATTTAGGGATCATGGCCAGATACAACCAGGTCCTCCAGATGAGTTTTTAACAGCTGTGCTTGTACAACCTGACCTTGTCCACTCAAGGAAGATAATCAGCCTCTCTCTCCTGGAAATGGGATATTTTGAACTATGAGAGGCAGAGGTTGCTGACTCAAAGGGACATCTGTACACTTCTGCTGATTACTGGGATATTCCGGTTTCTCTACTTTCTTAAGCTTATTTGTTCAAGATTGTTTTTTTTAATTTTATGAGCCACTTCATTATGCTTCCAATCAATTCCCACCACTTTTTTTTTTCTGCTTGAGCTATCTGAAATTGATTGCCATTATTCTGCAACCAAAACCAAAACCAAAAAACCCTTAAATATGATGCTCAAACTACATTACCTAAAATGATCAGTATTCATGTGTGAGTCTCTTATTTCCCTATGAAGTCATTGAAGTCAGTGATTGGCGTGTGATAGGCCTTCAGTAAATGCCGAATGAATATATGAATGAATTAATGGAATGCACTATTTGGGGTTTAATTCCAATGATCTGGGGACACATCATTTAAAATTAAGACCCCAAATCATCAATAACTGAAGATGTACCTGTTGCTTGGGACTACAGAGTGATCAACAGATGCCACATTATGTTTACCGCAGCACAGACTTGTCATTCTCTGGCCAAATTAGTAGCTGCTGAGCAGCTTCCGCTCTGGGCCAACACCATCTTTGGGAGACCCTGGAACTGAGTGCGTGTTCAAGGCAAAGGAGAGCTTGTGTTTTTGTGCATACAAACACTACAGAGTCAGGACAGGGGAATTAGGCTCTGGAGAAAGGGCTGAGGAAAGGTACTTTGCCTGGGACCAAAGGAGGACCCATAAGGAAAAAAAGAAAGCTAAAAAGTAAAAAATGGTGACAGAATAGTTGTGACAAGGTAGTAAGCTTTTGGCCATTTTTTAAATAATTTCTGTGTTAATGAGTGTACTTAAACTTCCATGTTATTTTTATTTTTTGGTGTAATGTTTATAGAGCTGTAAAGGCATTTTGAAATGATATATGTCATTTTAACCAAATGCATTTACATTAAATCTGTTCAGATTTTAACTCTGATTTGGTCTTATACCTACCTTCTTATACCTTCTTATTCCACCTCCCCCTTATAGCCATTACCCCAGTGAATCAAGAACTGACTATATTACTGTTTTTCTGAGACAAACTTTAATTTCAAAATGTAGCAATTTTATTTACATTAAAAGCAATATTTTTAATGGAGAAAGTTACTCATTGGGGTTTTATTACTTCACATGTTACTTCCTTAGATAACCTGAACCATGTCATTGTTGGATCTATTTAACATCGCCAGGGAACCAAATTCAATTTCCAGTGTCTGTGGATGTACCTGTGGGAAAGTAGATATGAAGGGAGAAGGGGCTAATACTTACAATGAGCTGAAAGAAACATTTAGGTTATATACAGTACCAATTTTTCATAATTAATATACAGTTCTTTTTAAGCACAAATTTAGTCAGTGCTTTCTCATAAACATTTTTTTATTCATGAAAAAAATGGAAAACTCTTTTTTAAATTAGTATAGCTTTTAGCCTAAAGCCTTAGGGTCTTTCAGTAAGTACACATTTGAAACAGAGTAGGTGATGTAGCCATGGGAATTTTTAAGGGGCATAAAGTATTTAAAGGTATGTCATTCCCTATATCTGTGAAAGTACCATTAGTAAGAAATATTCTTTATTTGCCAGAAGGAGTAAGAAAACGTATGTTTAAAATAGTGTTATTTTATCATTTTGGAAAACAGTTGACCCTCCTCATACAACCAGAAAAAAAAAATGTTTTGAGAGCATTTCCTATAAGTCCCTTAGGGACGGAAGACATAACTCCAGTAGTACTTGACTTAGCATGCATGCATGCATGCATTTATATCAATATAACCACGTATAAACTTGAAGTGTTAATTCTATTCTCCCTGATTCACATGGAACTAGATACTGTATCTATTTGCCATGGCAACACTATCTTGATGAAATGCTGCAGACTCCTTATCAAAATGAGTCATACTTCTGGTAGTGACAAAATGACTCTATTCCCAGGGCACTGCAGCAACTGATTCTTGTGTTAGGAAAAGAGGGAATGTTTCATGAGTGTGTGGGCTGTAAACAGAACAAAGGGGTTATCTATAATTCAGACTAAAAATAAATTGCCGAGTTACCAACACCATTTTCACCAAGGGCCCTGATGAAAATTTGTGTTAGAAATTTTTCTAAAGAAGAATCCAAGCATAACACAGAATTGCACCTTTTCTAATATCTTTCTCTAATTACTTAATTCCCCCCCCATACATACTATTACTGGTAGTCTTACTCTTGCCATTCATGTAATAATAAGATTGTAAAAATGTCATAAGGATGTTGTTATGGAGCATTAAGTGTCTGAACCCAGAGAATAGTAAATCCACTCTCCAGACAGGAACTAACAGTGACATTTTTCAGGAGACATTCTGTTAAGCCAAGAATGGCATTGTTATAAATGTTAAACAAAGGTTTATTATCTAGTTTTCTTGCTTAGTGACAATAGGGTACAACAAAAGATAAAATTTCTATGTTAACATCTGATAACAACTCCATGACATAATACTCTATGTTTCTGGGTATAAATATAAATTGTGAAGTCTTTGGGTATAATTAGTACAAAGGGCTTATCAGCAATAAACAGCATTGTAAATGCAACAATTAAAAAAGCACTACTATGGGTGTGCCTCTGATATGTGACCATCAGGCCATTCTACATTGAATATACTTGTAATTTTTCTTATGATGCCATCTGTAGATGATTTTTAATAGGACTGTTTCTGATTCTTCGCTCATTTCTTTGCTGCCTGGGCCATATAATCTCTTACCTCATAGTAGATGTGTAATCAGATCAATGTGTGTGTGTGTGTGTGTGTGTGTGTGTGTGGAGTGAAGTGATGTTTTATTTTAGAGGAATGGCTCTCAAATTGATCTCAGGACTCCTTTATACTCTTAAAAATTATTGAAAACCCCAATGTGTTTTCACTTATGTAGGTTATATAGGTATTGCTATTTACCATATTAGAAGTTAAAACTAAGAAAAAGAAGTTAAAACTAAGAATTTTTAAAATATGTATTTATTTTAAAATAATTATAATAAAACAATTACATGGTAACATAAATAGCATATTTGTGTGTGTGTGCGTTATGTGTGTGAAAACAATTCTATTTTCCAAAACAAAGGATATTCAGTGAGAAGAGCGGCGCTGTTTTAAACTTCTGTAAATCTTTTTAATGCTTGACTTAAGAGAAAATGGCTAAATTCCCACATCTACTTCTACATTCAATCTATAGCAATCTGTTGTTTTGGTTGAAGTGTATGGAGAGTGTGACCTCACACAGATAAATAATTGGAAAAGGAAGGAGTGTTTTAACAGGTAATCAAGGACATTGTTCTTTGATACTACATTAAAACTCAACAAGTGGGTATTTCTTATGGTCAGTTGCAATGTGGGCTCTGAAAACAAATCAGTAAATTTTACACACTCTCTGACATTTAAAAGTTGTTGTACTTTGAATGTAACTTAACTCCTATGTGACTTTTTTTTGCTTTTTTGGGGGCTTTGGCCAGCTGGAAATATCTCTTCACTGAATTATGCAGACCTTCCCAATATTAACACATTCCATTATTCAATACAGAAAAATTACATGTGTTTATAACATCACTGAACTCATCAGAAAAGTTTTTAAGTATTGTGAAGCTGTCAAGTTCACTGTGGCAGATACAAGTTTTTCAAAATTTTTATTTTTGCTTGAAAGTTTGAATTTTATCACTGGCAAAAATAGTGTCAGTTATTTGACTTGAAGTGACAAGCTTATTTTATTCCTTTCCAAGAAAATGCCTGTCAAATACCCAAGTCTGAATAACCATAGCTTGTCTGTCAGTTGTTCTTTCAAGTAAAAATGGTGTTCCATGAAAAATGCAGCTAGTTTATCTCCATGCTCAATCACCAATTGCTTTTCCTCAAAATGGCAGGTAAAAAGCAGAGGCTTTTTTGTGTCCTCCCATATTGTCACACAATACTCAAAATGCATATACACAGTGGTCAAGATTATATAAAATTAATAATTTTTACTGCTTCATCTAGCACATTTTAAAGTAAACTTGGATTTAAAAAAAATTGTGGGTGGCTGAGTGAGAATGTAATGCCTATTCATATTATTTGGTGTCACTCCCTTGATTCAGGCTAAGACACCCCCAATTTTATCTACCAATGCTTTGGCACCATCAGTGCAAATGTGAACATGGTGAAAAAGGCAAATAACATCTTATATTATTGGGTGACTTAGTATTCTTATGAAAATGGTAGACCTGCAGAGGTCTTGTGTGCTACTCTCTAAATCTACCACTTAATAACAGTGTTCTTGTTATCTATTGCCATGTAGGAAACTATCTAAAAAATTAGTGGCTTAAAACAACAACTTATCGTTTTCTCTCATAATTCTGTGAATCGATTCAGGTTAGGTTAGGTTTTTACCTAAGGTTTCTAAAATGGTTGAAGTCGTCAGCTGGGGCAGAGTCATCCAAAGACTTCCTCTCTGTGCTAGTCAGGATTCTCCAGAGAAACAGAACCTGTAGGATATGTATAGATATATGTAGGAAGACATTTGTTATAGGAATTGGCTCCCGTGCTATGGAGGCTGAGAAGTCCCACAGTCTGCCACCTGTGAACTGGAAAACTGGAAAAGCCAGTGTTGAAATTCAGTCAGTGTCTGTGAAAATCAGAGGTCTGATGGTATAAGTCCTGATGCGAGTTTGAAAGGCTGAGAACTAGGAGCACCAACATCTGAGGGCAGGAAAAGACGGCCATCTTAGTTCAAGAAGAAAGAGAGAATTCACCTTTCTTCTGCCTTTTTGCTCTATTCAAGCCCTGAATGGATTGCATGATGCCCACCCGAATTAGTGAGGGGACCTTCATTACTCAGTCTGCAGATTCCAATGTTAATCTCTTCCAGAGACACACTGAGAAATAATGTTTTATCAGCTATTTGGTCATCCTTTTGCCCAGTCAAGCTGACACAGAACATTAACCATCACACTCCCTCACATGTCTGCTTGAGGTGATTGGGATGCAACAGCTGAAGGACGACTGAAGATCTTGCTCTCATTGTGGCCTTTCCACTTGGCTAGCTTGGGCTTCCTCACAGCATAATGGTCTTGGGGTGGTTGGTTTTCCTACAGGGTGGCTGGTTTCCCTGGAAAGAATTTTCTAAGAAACAGGAATGTGAGCTCCAGTACAAAAATTGGCACAATATCACTTCTGCTCTGATCTACTAAGCAAAGCAATCGCAGAACCCATACAGATTCATAGACCCACGTCTCAATGGGAGGAGTGAAAGGAATTTGTCTTCATCACAAACAGTGTGATCTTGGAGAGTGTCTTCTTAGATTTCTCCAAATCTCATTTCCCTTGTCTGTAAAATGGAGGTTGCAATTGCTCCTACCTTATAGGGTCTCTACAAAGATTAAATGACCCAATTACACCAGCCTTAACATGGTGCCTCCCAAGTTGTAGAGTTCATTAAGTGTTAGATATAATAGTCATTTTTCCTGTTACTATTTTTATACTGTTATTTCACACTAGGCAAAAATTAGCCAGTATTTTCTATGGTTTCAATTCAGCTTATCCTTTTAAAATCTCACCAGCGTGAGCTTCTTGGAATTGAACTTTTTCTTCCTTTGCTCTGCTGTCACGGTCACATCAGTTTTCTATACCAGTTTTCTATACCAGTGGAGATACAGAATACCTAAGAGGGCTGGAATGCAGGAGAACAAGCTTCTCTCCAGGCTGCACTTCACTGTTGGTGACCTTGTATTAACATTTAAATAGAAACTGGGTCTCTGTCCAGAAACTGCTGCGTGGGTCAGTTTCCAAATCATAAACTTTGTAGACTAGTGGGCTAGAGCTTGTATATGATGCCTCTTGCCCTCTTGGGACAACCTTCCCAAGAATGCCTTTATCATTATATCTTTTAATCCTAATTTTTATTATTAATATGCCATTTCACAATATGGTGCTAACATACCACAACTCAGCAGCCTCTTTCTGCTCTTTAACCTTTCCTACAAGCTCCAAAATCAAGTGAAGAACAAGTCTTGCACCGTATGTGAGTGACAAACCAGGATGGATAAAGCATCTTTTCAAAACTGAAAAACATAGGAAACAACCCATTTAAACTTCCTCTGCTGGACAAAGTAACTCTTACCACTTTCATTGGTATATTTGAGTACTTCATTTCTAGGTACAGTTAAGTTTGTACTTCTTCTTTCATGAAGAGACAAAAGCAGAATGTAAATGTTGGCAAAATGTTAAAAACAAAGTTTGTGATTCATAAGCAATGAAGAAACTGTGTAGAGTAAAAGAATATTGCTACCTTTCAAAAATATGCTCCAGTGCATCTTTACTAACCTTGGTCTAAATGGTAGGGGTGACTGTGGCTTAACAAGCACCATCCCCTCCAGGTCTCATTTAATACTTAATCCAAGGCTAAAATGTTTGACTTCTTGCCAACTGGCAAGGCAGCACCCAGCCTCTACTGTAAAATTTCCTTTCCTAGAATAGACTTTTAATGGAAATGTCATTTGTATGTATTAGTAGTAGTAATTCTAATTTTCAAATTTGCCCTTATTTAGGTAGTAAAAAACAACCACAGTTGTTAGGAAAACTTCCCGTCAGTTAAAGCAACTTTTGAAAATGTTTCCAGAATATGTAATCTTGATTTCCTTCTTAACAGTGTCACCAGTTATAATAGTCTTCCACTATTTGAAAAATAGCTAATGAATCTTTTTCTATTTAGATGCCAACCTTTGGATATTCACAAATAGTCAGAAACCATCTGTAGGCATGCATCCCATTTCTGTTGCCATCTCACACTCTTGGGTGCTTAAGTATTACCAAGAGATCCCTCACACTTGGGAAGTTGTTAATTAGGATAATAGGGGTTATGGGCTTGGTCAAATGAAAGAATACTCTTAGAAGATTTGTTCTACTTCCCTAGTAGCTTGGAGTAGATTTAACTATCTTCTAAGAATGTGATTTGTCTTCATTTAAAGTGTAACAGAACTTAGATGACAGTTTCTAAGACTAGGTACTTGCAAACAATCAAATGAAAATTTTGTTTGATTGGCATGCTGACCTTATGTGTATATGTATATGTGTATATATATATATATATTCAGTACATATAGGGCAACTATGATGAAATCAAGTTGATTTAATCCAGATTTAAGTCTTTATTTAAAAACACTAAATGCTATCTTATTTTCCCCTTTAATTGGCATTATCTTAAATACATTCCTTAAGATACAGAAATAAAAGCAGACATTATCTTAGATGGCATAAACTATGCACTTTGAAGCACAATTTTTTTACTTTATATCTTGTCAAATTAATTTTACAGCATTATGAGAAAGCTGAAAGATGCAGTTTAGTCTCGTGGTTAAAACCATGGGCTCAGGAAGCACCTAGCTTTAAATACCGGCCCTCCAGTGGTTATGTGATCTTGGTTCTGTTTCTAAACCTAAGCCTCAGTCTCTATATCGGTGAAGTGGGGATAAAAATAGTGCCTCTATCATGCGGCTGCTATGAGAATTAACTGACGTAATTCATTTAGAGCACCAAGTGTATGGATTTGGGACCTACATGTTAGCTAGGCAAACTTACAAAAATTAAAACACTAAGTAAGATAATTTTGAAGTTGAATGTGGAATACCTGCATTTCTATACGCTTATCAGTGGTAGTTTTCCCTTCCTTACGTACAATTACAATAATCATTGTCACAAAAGGAGGCATTTATATTATTTAATTTAACTAAAACCTTAAAATTAAGTGAATATATTTCTTCTTCAGCAGACTGTTTATCTTGATTCATCAATATCAGCGTGCGTATCTGAATACATCTTCTGTGTGAATGTGTGTTTTGAGGAGCCTCATTATTGGAATTTTTTAAAAATCAGAAACATGAAATAAACATGAAAAAATAACCCTTGTAAACCTGTAGGTGCTAATAGTACCAGTTTCTTTTAAATTCCGACCCATAGATATCCTCATGTACATGAATGTTTGTGCTTATGTATGTTTCTGTACACAAAGGCAGAAATTATGAGCATTTGTTTGCCAGACTCTGATCATAAAGTAATATTATTTTATACCCTGCCTTTTTTATTGAAACATATATGCTGTCAGGAATTTATCCTACAGATACCCTGCAGAAGAACACCATTACCTATGTACAAGATTAATCATTGCAGCGTTGTTTGTAGTAGGAAAAGGTAGCTAATTATTCTGAGTTTAAAATATCACAAGTAGATTTAAAACATAATCTTTTAGCACTGTCTCCTCAAACCTAAGCTCTTACAGCAGTTTATCATTCCTTCCTTGGTTGAATCGAGATTCTCTCTCTCTTCACTTTTTGGGGTAGTTTGGTGAGTCACAAATGTCTACTTTTGGCCAGGAATCGGGCCCTGTGGTATTATATGGTTTGTTCCTTCGTGTGCCTTCTAGCCTTGCCACCTAGTTAACTCCTTTTTATCCCTCAGGTTCGCTTAAATTTCCCTTGGTACAAGAAACTAGTGAAGAATGGCTTAAGTGCCCACTTTTTGCTCACAGAGCACTCTGTAAGGCCCCCTTTACCTTCATCACACTGCCCTGACATTGCTTGTTTGCCTCGGTGTCCCCTGCTAGTCAGTAAACTCCGTGAAGGCAGGGGGTGTATGTTCCCGGCTGATCCTTCATCAGCATTTAGCACTGTGCCAGGCACAGTAGGTGTGCAATATATATGTTAACTGAATCAGTGACCAGCTTGCCTGAATTTTGCTTTGACCTTTCCACTGTTCTATTTATATTTTTGGTTCATTTTCAGGTGCCTGTGTTTAATGATTTCGTCTGTGTATATGTCCATGCTGCCTGACCCTAATTGGGTAAGACACTGTCTATTTCATCCGTCTTTTCCCATGTCCAGAACAGAACATTTCATGTGATCAAGGCTTTAAACTCTGAACAATTGTTCTGAAATTAAATTATTTTAAGCTCAAGGGCAGAACTACAGTTTTTTCTTCTCTCACACCTTTGGATTCTCTATGTAACAGTATATGCAATAAATACTAAGTAATAGAAAACGTGATTTCAGAGAAAATATTGACTAGAGCTAGCAGGGGGAAAGCAAACATGTCTAAAAGGGCAATATACTAAGTAGAGCTTGTTTTGGGCAGGTTTGGCATCAGCCAACCTAAATTTGAATGTTGGCGCTGACATTGACTTTGTGATCCTGATCCTCAGTTTTTTCCATCTTTAAAATGGGACTAATACAACTCACTTCACTGGGCGTCTTATGAGGAACAGATAGGATAAACTTTGATAAACATGGGGCATATAGTACAGTGGTCTATAGTATTTGTTTTACTATTTTCTTTCTGACCAATTTATAGTCTTTATTAAGATAAAATAAGAGATTCTTCACATTCGTATATTGCGCCTACATATTTATTGGTTTCTTTTACAAGAAAGAGATATTAAATAAATATAGAAGCTTTCCAGGTTTTTATAATTCTGGGTATATAGGAATATGTACAATAAACAAGTGAATTTTATGTTGCAGCTTCCAGAGATGGAGAAATCCGGAGACTGGACCAGAACATCAGAAGGATACAGCTCTGCAAATAGCCTGCTTTCGATCAGCGGGCCACTAAGAAGTTCCAGTCCAAAATGAGTTTCAGAAATTCCTATTTAAGTTAGAGTCGGCCACTTTAAACTGGAATGTAGGTATGTCATTTTATTTTAAGGAAAATGATTGCTTTAACGATATACTCTTCACAGCACAATATTTAAAGTTGGAAATGAAGTCTTTTAATATATGTACTTTTATTTTTTTTAAACGCAGTATTGAAATCATGTTATTTGGAGTGGAGACCTAGATTGGAAATGAATTGCCTTTAAAAATCTGGTTCTTGAGCTCTATCGTTACATCTCCATGTAAATGAGGAAATTAGAACTCAAAATAATCTTGCACATAATACAAGCAAAACAACTAGCCTAATTCTAGTGTTAAAATTTCTATGACATTCTCTGCTTCAGAATTAATTAAAAATAGAACTGGGAGAGTTGATTAAGTTCTGCTGTTTTGTTCCCTGTGTGATAACTACAAATTGAGAAATCATTAAATATATGAAGCTGGGTTCACTTCTTGAAGTGCAACTTGAAAATAAAGAGAGGGAAAATACACACACACAGACACACACACACACACACACACACACATTTGAGTTTGTGGGCCAGATTTGCTTTCCTCAGTCACAGATACAGCTGGACAGTTGCAGGTCTTCTTGGCTGGAACAAAGCCAGCCCACAAGGGTTACTGCAGCTCACAGCACATCAGACCATCTCCCTCTAGGCAGGAAGACCAAGAAATAGAGCCCAGAAGGTGGAAGCACATTTTCATGGTTTCTTCTCTTAAACCCCTATCAGGTATCTCATTCCTCCTCCCCTGGAAGGAGCAAAGAAGTGAACAGAGCCATACTCTTTCCACACTTTTCCCTCAGGGAGAATGGTTTGGAATTTCCTCTGTGAAAACATGAGAAGCCTGTGTGTGTGTGTTATATATTGCCTAACACTATTGTGTAATACGTTTTTGTTTAATCTCTCTCTCTATATATACACATTATATATATGTTTATATACAGACATGTATTTTCTCTTTAATGTTTAGATGTATACATACACACACATACTCCTTATGAGAGAGAAAGGGGGACAGAGGGAATAATCAGAAAATAGAAGGAAAATTTTCAACTGTTTCAAGCTTCAAAGTAAAAAGTTAGGGTAGTCCTAAAAGTCCAGGAACATCAGCTAATTTGCTGAAGATAAATTGCCATCATCCTATCTATTTACATTGATCTTTTATTGTGATGATTAACATTATTGTCATGTCACCAAAGACATGAAGAACTTAAATATTGATCATGATATCACTTTTTAGAAAGTTAGGCAAGAATGAGTGTCCCTTAAGAAGCGCATTTTGCCTTTTCATATAGCTTAAGATCCATTTTTAATGTAACATTTATTCATTTCTGGTTTGTTTCCCATGTTTTTTTTCCAGAAACAAACAGAATGGCATTATGTTATAAATTCTTCTACTTACATGCTTGATTGTGCTCTCAGAATCCAGAGGCAAAAACTCTCCAGTGAATAAATATCTGTTTCCTTATTTAAAGGTCAAAAATTCCATCTGTATTATCCATCATGTAAATGTTTTAAAAAAACACACTGGTAACTGTAATGTTGTATATAGTTCATGAATAATATATAAACCAAGGCATTCACAGCATTTTTACATAAGGACTTAAAAATTCCAAGAATGTGATTGTGTTCATTTTCTTTTGTAATTTTTCTCAAGGGAATTAGCTTGCAAGAATAATTTACATGTAAATTTATTGTTTATTATTAACTTTTTCATTTACATACTTTTTTCCTGTTTTCATTCTCTGCTAAAGGATACAAGATATCAACATAAATTGAAGGTGTGACTATAGATTTTCTAGACAAAGTAGCTGTGCTTTGTATTTAATAAAACTACAGAATAAAAGAAGAAATGTTATTTATGTTCATTCAGACAATTGAAATATAAAGAATGCTATTATAGATCACTGACTCATATTTTCACTTTTAATTACTTTTTGAATTCCAGTTGAATTAATTTGCTCTGTTTTATAATATAAATAGGGCAATCTTATAAAGTAGAATAGATTCTTTATAAATATTGATGGATTCTATAATTCTATTGTGCCTGTTTTAGTCATTTTTAATTTTAAGAAATTTGTTAACTTGTGCTTATCTTTCTGTACACATTACTGGTATTCACCAAAAGATTCCTGTAACTAAAATGGTATACAACTTTCTTGAAGAATTTACATGTTATTATAACATTATTTGTTTATTCTTATTACCAGGTAACTATTGTTATTATAGAGAAAGATTGATTATACTGGAATAGTAATAGTTTTGACTTTATTGAACCTTAGAAGAAATAAATGACTTTTCTAAAAACAGCTTTTTGATCTATTTAAATTTTAGCTAAGTAAATAGGTGATCAAAGAGTATCCTTATTGTCCCTAATATCATCGTGTGGATGTGTGTGTTGGGGTAGGGGGGTGTGGAATTTGCATACCTTTTCGTTTCTCTCTTTCAGTGGATTAGGTTATTGCTTGACGTCCACTGCGAGCTGCGAAAAGGGCTCACCACTGTGTTCCTTTGCTTGTTCACCCAGCCCTGCTGCTTCTGCTCCAGGGCAGAGGAGGAAGCCTCTTCTGTCTCCATGACAACCCTATGTCCTCTGGGAAGCTGCTTGTAGCTAAAGACCTTCTGAGAGCTGGGGGAGGGGCCATTTCTGAGGAAATTCTCACCTCATCTTCCCTCTTTCCAGCGTAATTTGCTTAATTGTCTGTCTGTCTGTCTGTCTCTCTCTCTCTCTTTTTTTTTTACTGTGTTTCTACATAATGCTGATACCCAAAAGCCACACACCCAAAACCTTATTTTATTAACAAAAATGCCCGCATCACAAGGATTTTTCTCGCATCTGGTACATAGTTTCACATTACCCCACCCCTTTTGAGTTAACTTTTTAACTTTGTCTCTAGTTCTCCAATTCCCTGAAATGATCTAAATGTTAATGATCTTTGGAAAGCCAAACACTGCTTTAGCCTAGGAATATTGTTGCTATCCATTATGAATATTTGAAAGGGAAAAGTGTTTCTTTCTTTGCTTTTTGTTTTAATGGCCTTACCAGCATAATTGTAAATTGTAGCCCCTCACAAAAAAATCTGTTTTACCATTAGACAATATAGATGTATGCTCTATGCATTATATCACGCCTAAATTTATCAAGTTAATTCATTAGGGGTGTGTATTTGATTTACATTTACTGCAAATTCTCAGCAACATTTTACATATAACCTTATTCCTTTAAATAAGGTCTGTTCCTAGAAAATAAGATTTTTGTTTTTTGTGCGTTTTGTTTTTTTCCCCCCCGGTGGCTATAGCTGGTAATTGTCGTGGGCTGGTACCATAATCTTCCCTCTGTTCTTTTTTCCCCACCTCTCTGTTCTTTATACTTTGTCTCTAAACAGTCTCTTATAGTTTTGTGGTTTTCAACTAGCATCCTGAATCAAATAATTACAATTGTATCATAATTGTGCTGGACCCTTCCTTAGCTGGGTACAGTGGCTTTATGCAGAATGAGTTTAGATAAGTTAGAACTACATTTCCCAGAATGCCCTTTTCCGTATGCCCTTGGCTCAGCGATGCGCACGCGCAAACGGAAGGCTGCCATATTTTGCTCTGAGGGTGCTGTATGGTCTGGAGCAATGGGCCAAATTGTGTGTGTTGCTGATCGACTCGTGGGCGCAGGGTATCCCTGGGGCCTGTGACTCCTCCAGCCACCGGCAGGTCTCCTTCACCTTTTTTGGGTTCTGGACCAGGCTGATTATGCATCTCCGTGTCGCAGGGGGCTCGCTTCTCCCACATCTCTCACCCACCATCTGGAGCCTTTCTTCTGGCTTTTCTGAATCCTGGGCCAGGTGTGTGTGACCAAATTTAAAAGAGAGATAGACATCCATAATTGCATAGGAATTTTTGACCTGTTTTCTCTGTAACTAATAGAATAAGCAGACAAAAACCAAGCAAAAACAGAGATGATTAAACGCTAAATATGTAGATCACTACCTCACCGGAGCAGAGTAGACCATAGCGGAATAGACATTGTTTTCAAATGTATGCAGATCATTTACTGAAAAAGACCACAGTTGACCCTTGAAGAGCTCTGGGCTTAGAGTCCCTGATACCCCCCCTCAGTCAGTAATTTTGACACCCCCAAAACTTAACTACCGATAGCCTCCTGTTGACTGGAAGCCTTACTGATAACATAAAACCACCCGTTGTAGGTATTATATACAGTCTTCTTACAATAAGGTAAGCTAGGGAAAAGAAAATGGTATTAAGAAAGTTATAAGGAAGAGAAAATGCATTTATATATAGTACCATACTGTATTTAACAAGAAAACAATGCATATAAGTGGACTCAATGCAGTTCAAACCTGTGTTGAAGGGTCAACTGTATATGTCATTTATAAAGTCTCAACAAGCTTTATTTTTAAATTTTTATTTTATTGGGGTAAGAACACTTACCGTGAGATTTGTGTACTTAACAAATTTTGAAGTGTATGATACATTATTGTTGGCTATAAGTACAGTGTTGTACAGCAGATTTTAGAGCTTATTCGTCTTGTTTAAATGAAACTATGCCTGTTGATTAGTAACTCCCCATTTCTCCCCTCCCTCAGACCCTGGCAACCACCATTCCAGTTTTTGAATCTATGAATTTGATTATTTTTAGGTGCCTCATAAATGAGGAATTATGCAGTATTTGTCTTTCTGTGACTGCCTTTATTTCACTTAGCGTGTTGTCCTCAAGGTTCATCCATGTTGTCTCATATTGCAGAACTTCATTCCTGACTAGTATTACATTGTATTTATATACCACATTTTCTCTATCCATTCATCTGTCAATGGACATTTGGGTTGTTTGTACATCTTGGCTATATTGAATAGTGCTTCAATAAAAATGGGAGTGCAAATATCTTTAAGATCCTGATTTATATTCTTTTGGGTAAATAGAAGTGGGATTGATGGCTCTTATGGTAGTTCTATTTTTAATGTTCTGAGGAACCTTATGCTGTTTTCCATAGCCGCTGCACCACTTTGCATTCCCACCAATATTGTGCAGGAGTTTCAATTTCTCTGTGTGCTCGCCAATACTTGTCTTCTTGGATGTGTAGATTAATGTTTTTCATCAAATTTGGGAAGTTTGCAGCCATTATTTCTTCAAATACTTTTTCTTTTTCTCTTTCTTCTCTCTTTTTGGCACTGCCATTACGCATATGTTGGTGTGCCTAATGGTGTCTCACATTTCTCTGAGGCTGTTTATGTTTCTTCATTTCTTTCTCTCTCTGTTCTTCAGTTTGTGTAATTGCTACTAATCTTTAATCAACTTTGCTGACTTTTTTGATCTACCAGCTCAGATTCACTGTTGAACCCCTTGAATATTTTTTTCACTGTAGTTATTGTGCCTTTCGACTCTAGAATTTCTGAACCCTCCTACCCTCTGAGCTTGTTGTTACTGTTTGGTTGCTTTTTAATTTTTAAAATTTGACTGAACAAGTTTTTGTAAAGTCTATTTCCTCTATAGTGTGAGGCTCTGATTTTGCTGCTCAGATTGTTTTCCCTTACTTTTCTCTCTTAGCCTGGATACCTTGTTTTTGCCCTTGGGTCAGCATTACCTACTTATTAGTTAAAGGTTGTAGTTAAGCCCCCTTATCCTGTTAGATTTTTATTTTTTGCCATTGAATGTAGCTTGGAGGCTGTTGTCCCTGTTTGGGGAGTTTGGGGTTTGGGCTTCATGTTCAGACAGGGACTAGTAATTGGAATTCTCCTCTCTGTTCCTGAGGGAGTACAACCTTGGACATGCACACAGTCTTTTAGACTGCTAGGAATGATTCTGAATTTATTTTTAGTAAATAAGAGTCATCTTTGGGTTAGAATATTGTTCAGTATTTGGTCAGAGGTTTTATTTAAAACCCTTATGCAGGTGAACCTCCTGTCCTGTGTTGATGGGTTTGTGTGCAGTTTGGGGGCTTTAATGTGTGCCTCATATCTTGTTCTGATTTCTCCTGAATGGCTGAAGCCTAGTGCATGCATATAGCCTTCTTGACCCACAGAATTGGCTGTGACCTCAAGAGGGTTCTTTTCAGCTTTCTTTTCCTTAGTTGACTCTATTAAACTTCTGGCTGTTCTGCTGTTTTGCTTGTAACATTGTTGCAGGAACTCTCTGCCTTTAGTGGGGGTGGTTCTTGGTCAGGCTGCTGCTTTGAAGAATGAAGAGGTAGACCAGATGAAGGGTGGTGGGCAGCAAAGCAAAGTTTATTGAGGGATAGTATAAAGCTCTTGGAGAGCGAGGGGGGGCTAGAGAGGGTTGCCCTTGGATTTTCTAAGTGTAGGGGTTTGGAACTATCTTAAGCAATCAGGGTGTGCTGAGTTGTGCAATCAGGGTTTTGGTCAGGTATCTGTCTACCTATTAGGTTAATGTCGACGTGCTGATGGTCTTTTTTGCTGTCATCTGGGGGCTTATGTCTTTTAACTGCCCCTTGCCCGTGACAGGGACAAATGCCTTGCACTTAATTGTCTTATTTTGGAATGTTTTGCACAAGTCATTTCTGCAGAGGCTGCAAAACAGAACGCTAGTGTGGTCCTGTCTTAGCTGTAAAACAGGACGTCAGTGCTGTTGTATCTTAGCTGTCCTGACTCCATATTTTCTTGCTGGGGACCCTGGCCCTGACTACCTAACTGTCCAATTAACTCCGAATAAAACGGAGCTACTAGCATTCTCTTAATAAATGTCCACCAAGATATCTGTTGTTTTCTATAACACTCTTAGACATGGAGTTCTGCACTTTCTGTTCCAAATAAAGTCAGTTCTCTCAGGAATGTTGTGGAGCTCTTTGTCTCCTATGGCCTGCCGCCTTCTCTGGACAGAATCCCCATGCCACTGCAACTGAATTGGAGGCAGAGTCATGCTTGAGGAGTGGGCACTCTATGGTGAGTGGCAGTCCCCCTTATAGATTTACCCTACCTGGAGAGGAAGCAGTGCCCTGTGAATAAGCTGTAGTGGGACACCAGGATTTTTGGCCTGCCAGGCATGGAATAGCACTTCCACTCTGCAGATGGGACTGGCTTGGGGAAGAGTTATCCAGTCCTCTCAGGCCTATTTGGAATAGAATTTCTGCAGTATGTGGCTGGGGGGTGGGAATGGGGGTGGGGATGAGAAATGAAGGCAGCTTGTTCCTCTGACTGGGCACTGGGGCAGAGGGAGTCCTGTGTTCTTGGAGTGCCCAGGATAAAGCTTTTGTAACATGGAACTGGGAGCAGGGGAAGACAGTGAGTTGTGGCTCAGATGCCACAGACTCTCACGGTTCTTAATGATATTTAGTAGATTTTCTTGAAAAAATGTTTCTCACTTCACTATATACTTACTCTTAAGAGAATTTCTAGAAGTTAAATAATTGTTCTTAATAATTTTCACCACTTAAATAGTTGTTTTGCTAGTGAGAGAATCCTCTGAGTCTCTTACTCTGCCATTCTAAAAGATGCATCTATTTTACATTTTTAATATATTGATGGATTTGGATTTTATATATATATATGTATTTTTTTTTTCATTTATGTTAAGAGTAAGATTGGCCAATAATTTTTCTTTCTGCTGCTGTCCTTGTCTAGGTTTGGTATCAACATTTAGTTTAGCTTCTAGGATGGGTTTGGGCATGTTTTTTTTTCTTTTTCTAATCTGTGGAAGAGTTTTTATATGATTATCTTTTACTTAAAATTTGATACCATATATGTCTAGTCTCTGTAGGTTGGGCGGGCAATGATTTTAACTATTAATTAAACTTCTTAAAAATTAGAAGTTTTATAAAACTTTTTGTTACTTTTTTACTTTCACTGTTGGTGTGCTAATTTTCTCAGAATGTATTTATTTTGCCTATTTTTGAAAACTTTTGTGTAAAGCAGTCTATTGCATTTTTTCCATTATTATTATTTTAATATCAGCACTACCTGTGATTTTGTGCCTTTTTTATTCCTCATATCATTTACCTTTTTTGGTCAGTCTTGCCAGAGGTTTAAAATATATTAATTTTTTTTAAGATTTTATTTATTTATTTGACAGAAAGAGGGCACAAGCAGGTGAAATAGCAGGCAGAGGGAGAGGGAGAAGCAGGCTCCCCACTGAGCAAGGAGCCCAATGTGGGGCTTGATCCCAGGACCCTGAGATCATGAAGGTAGATGCTTAACTGACTGAGTCACCTAGGTGCCCTAAATTATATTCATTTTATTTCTAAGAACCAATTTTATTTTTGTTCATTTTGTCTTTGTTCATTCTAATACATATTTTTTTTTTGTATTTCATTAAGTTTTCTTTCTTTCTATCTATCTGTCAATCATCTTGCTTCTAATTGCCTTGGAATTATTCCCTTTTTTTTAAATTATTCCTCAGCTCACTAAGTTTTAGCCATCTTTATTTTCTAACAAAAAGATTTCTGTTTATAAATTTATCTCTAAGTACCACTTTAGCTTCATTTCACAATTACTATAGTGTAGTGATTTTATATTATCAAACTCTATTTTCTAGTTTTCATTTTTAAAAATTTTTAAATTTTTTACTTAGATCTTCTTTAATTGTTTTCAGCAATGTTGTGTAAATTTTAGTAGATAAGATTTGTACTTTTTAAAAAAATTCCAGTATAGATGAATCACAGACCTGTATCTTTGAAACAAATAATACATTATATGTTAAAAAAAAAACAAACAAGAAGATAGTAGGAAGGGAAAAATGAAGGGGGGGAATTGGAGGGGGGAGATGAACCGTGAGAGACTGTGGACTCTGAGAAACAAACTGAGGGTTCTAGAGGGGAGGGGGGTGGGGGGATGCGTTAGCCTGGTGATGGGTATTAAAGAGGCCACGTACTAAATGGAGCACTGGGTGTTATATCCAAACAATGAATCATGTAACACTACATCAAAAGCTAATGATGTATGGTGACTAACATAACTTAATAAAATAAAATTAATAAAAAAATTCCAGTATAATTAACATATGGTGTTATATTAGTTTCAGGTGTATAATATAGGGATTCAGCAATTCTATGCATTATTCAGTGCTCATCAAGGTAATTGTCCTCTTAATCCCCTTCACCTGTTTCCCCATCCACTTACCCATGTCACTTCTGGCAACCACCAGTTTGTTCTCTATATTTAACAGTCTTGTTTGTTTGTCTCTTTTTCTCTTTCTTTCTTTGTTTTGTTTCTTAAATTCCACAATAGAGTGAAATCATATGGTATTCATCTTTCTTTGACTGACTTATTTCACTTAGCATTATACCCACTAGATCCATCCCTATTGTTACAAATGGCGGGATCTCATTCTTTCTTATAGCTAAGTAATATTCTATTGTATGTGTATACCACATCTTCTATATCCATTCATGTATCATTGGACACTTGGGTTGCTTCCATATCTTGACTGTTGTAAATAATGCTGCAGTAAACATCGGGGTACATGTATCTCTTTGAATTTGTGTTTGGGTAGATACCCAGTAGTGGAATTACTAAGCAGTCTTGAAAAAGAAGAACAAAACTGGAGGTATCACAATCTCAGATTTCAAGATACACTTCAAAGCTGTAGTGATCAAAACAATATGATACTGGCACAAAAATAGACATGTAGATCAATAGAACAGAATAGAGAGACCAGAAGTAAACCCATGACTATATGTTCAATTAATCTATGACAGAGGAGGCAAGACTATACAATGGGAAAAAGACAGTCTCTTCAACAAATGGTGTTGGGAAAATTAGACAGCTATATGCAAAAGAATGAAACTGGACCACCATCTTACACCATACACAAAAATAAATTCAAAATGGATTAAAGACCTAAATATTAGACCTGAAACCATAAAAATCCTAGAAGAGGGCACAGGCAGTAATTTCTCTGACATTGGCTATAGCACCATTTTTCTAGATATGTCTCCTAAGGCAAGGGAAACAAAAGCAAAAATGAACTACTGGGACGACACCAAAATAAAAAGCTTTTCCACAGCAAAAGAAACAAACATGGAACGTTTTTCCATTTCTTTGTGTCTTTCTCAATTTCCTTAATGAGTATTTGTTAGTATTTGATATTTTTCCAATCCTGTTACTTTTTCACTTTTCTGAATTTTTATGTTTTAGGTTTATTTATTTTAAATAGCTGCCTTTTAAAATCAACCTGATTTGCCTTTTAATTGAACAGTTCAATGTACTTTGTAGTAGTTATTGGCACATTATTGATATGTTTTTATAGATATCACCAATGCCATGTTGTTACATTGTATTCTCTGTTGGAGCTGTTCTCCAGAGTATACCATTTTTGGAGTACAGTGTGCTTTTTCTTTTTTTTTTACAGATTTTATTTATTTATTTGTGTGTGAGGGAGAGGGAGAGAGAGCGGGAGAGAGCATATAAGCAGGGGGAGCGGCAGGCAGAGGGCGAAACAGGCTCCCCACTGAGCAAGGAGCCCAATATGGGACTTGATTCCAGGACCCTGGGATCGTGACCTGAGCTGAAGGCAGATGCTTAACCGACAGAGCCACCCAGGCATCCCATACAGTGTGATTTTTCATGTAGAGTTGTGTAGCACCATCATTTTGGGTGTCAAGTGCTATGATACAGTGATTAAAAGATTGTATCTGGAGCCAGATTTCCTGGATTAATATCCCTGTTGTTCTTCTTCCTAACAATGCATCCCTTGGGCAATTTGAGAATATTCCATGTCTTAGTTTCTTCAAATAGTTCTTATCTTAATGGGGATAATATGAGAATTATCATGTAAGGTATTTGAAAAAATGATTAGAACATAGTAAGCACTCCTAATGGGCTATTACTAATTTCTACCAGGTTATTGTGTACTTTCCATTTGTCTTATTTTTCATATTTTTCTCCTCCTTGTGCTTTTAAGTTTATTAAATGTCAAGGTATTTCATTTTTCTTCTGTACCCTTTTAATCATTTTATCCCATTTGTCTTTCCATGTATACCCTTGAAATTTTAGTAAGCATTCTAAGCAAAATTAAAAGTTACTATCTTTATCATCCTCCTGAACAATACAATTAGAATTCTTGAACTCTCAGTAACAAATTTTTTCATTTCTTTTTTTTTTTAAGATTTTATTTATTTATTTTAGTGAGACAGAGAGAAAGCGTGAGCGGAGAGGGGACGGGGGAGAGGGAGAAGCAAACTCCCGGCCGAGCAGGGAGCCTGATGTGGGGATCGATCCCAGAACCCTGGGATCATGACCTGAGCCGAAAGTAGATGCCTAACCGACTGAGCCACTCAGGTGCTCCTCTTTTTTTATTCTTAAAGATATTTTTTTCTGACCATAAAATAACTAGTTTTAACGGACATTTTCTTACAATATTTTTGTTATTGCTGTTACAGTTGAATTGTTCTGTTGTGTCTTCTTATCCTATTTAGTTTTAAGGTTTTCTCTTGTACTTTATTGTCTTGAAATTTTATTAAGAGTTGCCTGGATATGGTTTTCTTTTATTTTAGTTAGGATTTTTGTGATTCCTGAATGTTAGGATTTGTGTCCGTTATCAATAATAAGGAATGCTTAATCACTTTGTAATCAAATATTCACTTCCGCCTAATATGTTAATTCTTCTTTTGGAATTCCAGGTATTTTGTACCTTCTCACCTTTACCGAAATTTTCTATTCTCTTAAGGGTTTCATACATTTTACCTTTTTGCCTCTGCTGTTTTGCTTGTAAGTTTTTCAGATTCTAATTAATGATTTCTCTCTTCAGTTCCATGTAACCCGGTATTTAAGTCTTACAGATGGTTTTACTTTCTTTATTTCTAGAAATGGCATAATATTCAAGTATGTTTTATAAATTTTATTTCTCACCATTATTCATACTTTAATCCCTCTTTTTATTTATTATTATTATTTTTAAAGATTTTATTTATTTATTTGATAGAGAGATAGAGAGCACAAGTAGGCAGAGCAGCAGGCAGAGGAAGAGGAAGAAGCAGGCTCCATGCTGAGTAGGGAGCCCGACGTGGGGCTCGATCCCATGACCCTGGGATCATGACCTGAGCCTAAGGCAGACGCTTAACTGACTGAGCCACCCAGGCACCCCTAATTCCTCTTTTAAAAATGTTATTAAATATACTTACATCCTATATCTGAAGAATTTGTTGATAAGTTCTCCTCTCTCATCTGGCAGCTCTGTTTTCTCATTGTTTGGTTATTTCTCTTACTGTGATTTCATGTTTCTTGAACTTTCTTTGTGGGAAATCTTTGAGGCCTGGGCAGAGGTGTGGTCTTTCAGAAAGGATTTCAGTTAGTTTCTCTCAGAAGCCTGGAACCACTAGCAACTTGAATTTTTGGCTTGTAGTATTCTGTACTAGGCAGATAATATAAATTTGGGCCATAAACCGAGGTGGATTCTGGACCAATAGCTACGAGTCTGAAGAGAGGCTTTTCTGCATAAACTCAGAGCTAAGACAAGACAGAAAAATTTGCTTGCCAAGTTGCCTTCCTGTCTGCTTTTGCAATATTGATTTTTGAAAATACTTTTATTAAGTGTGTAGCTTTTGGGAAAAAAAAGCATGTAGCTTTTATGTGCCTTGAATTTATTCAGGCTCTCTAATCCATACTGGAGCCAAATCTTTGTGTTCTGTTTCTTGTACATAGGCAATTTAAACCAAGCTGTAGGTCACTGGGATCAATAGAAGCCCACCAAGTATCATCTGACTTCAGTGTTTGCTTGCCTTTCTCCATTAGCCCCAGGGAATTTCCCTTGGTTTCTTGTAAGCCCAACTGTACATTAAAAATGGTCTTTTAACAATATTTTAGCCTCGTTTTTTAGATATTTTATGATGGGGGAGGTTAGGATAGTTGTCCCATTATATGGTGAAATAGACATATATCCAGCAAATTCCTGAAGTTATTAGTGTATTACCAGTGTACTCATGAATTATTAAAGTTAAGATTATCTACAAGATAGTGAGATAAAACCTGAGTCTCTTTTTATCTATGCAATATGTATCTATTGAAGATAACTCAATAAGATTATTTCACTGATAGAGTTAATTATTTCACTGATAGAGTTTTTGTTTCAGTAGTTTTTGTTAGGTAAAAACATTACTTGTAAACATAGTTACTAGGTGTACAGTATTTCCAAGATATTTGTATATATTTAGCTGATTATAAAGGTGGATTGTCTGAATTTACATGTTACTGAATTTGAGAATTGTCCTCCGTAAGGTCTGAAAAAGCTTATTAGTATTTCTTGTTTGGCACTTAAATATATTTGTGTGTTTCTGCAAGAATCAATTATACTAGCAATATATCTGAACATTGATAGTCACATATTCTGCTAGTCCTAAAGGAAAGAACGGTGACGAAATTAATGACATGTGTCCCATACATTGGATGTGCTACAATCTATTAAGAAGAGATAAATGCAAAGGAGGTAATACAGCACAGTATGATCACATTAGGAAGTCTGAGGAGAAATGATTTATTTCTACTTGGGGAACTCTTGAGGAAGCTTCCTAAATAATGATGATACTTGAGCCAGTTCTTGAAAGATAAGCAATGATTTGCCAGGGGGAAAAAAGAGAGGGTAGGACATTTCAGGCAAAGACAGTAGACAGATGTCCAAGACAGGAGAGATGTCAAAACATTATGTAACTGGAGAGTGTGTGATTCTGAGGGGTAGGAGGCATGAGTTGTTGAGTGGTGGCCAAGATTTGTTTGTTTGTTTTCACTCCATAATGGAAGGGGAAATTGATTTTCTGAGCAATGAGGTGCTGTCAGGTTTAGAAGATTTCAGATATGTACTTCAGTATGTCATCTGGCTAAATTATGGAGAGCAGAGAGATTCTGCAGAGAAGAGGAGGGGAGAAATTCTGCTGACAAAAGGATCCATAGGACTCAGTAACAACAAAAGTTTTTGAAAAAAAAAGATGTTTTAGATGTTAGTATAAGAAAATGATGTGTGTCTTTTACTTTTTTGTAATAAAAACAGTACTCTAGGGAATATAAGACTTAAGCCCATCTTGAAGTTTTGTGGCAAATGTTAATGACGAAGAAGAAGCAAATACACTTGTGGTTCTAGACAATTTTACAAGTAAAGTTGTAAATTTTTTAGTGGCTTTGTTTTAATCGCTTTTGTTATATATATATACATATATATATATATAAAGATTTTATTGATATCTTTATATGAGAGAGAGAGTGAGAGAACACAAGCAGGGGGAGTGGCAGAGGGAGAGGGAGAAGTAGACTCCCCACTGAGCAGGGAGCTCCATGCAGGGCTCCATCCCAGGACCCTGAGATCATGACCCAAGTCAAAGGCAGACGCTTAGCTGACTGAGCCATCCAGGTGCCCCTCATTTTTGTTATATATCAGGTGTTGTCTTTTAAAAATCTGTAACACCATAAAGAAGAAATGATAGCCGTTCTTTCATTTATTTAACGCATCCTTCACTTTGTGGCATAAAATCTTTGAGGACAAGAAAACTTTTTTCTTAATAGGGCTAAAGTGAAAGCCTTGTGTTTCTATTTAACTTATCTGAATAATATTTTAAAAGGTTTATTGACAATTCATATTTTTTTCCTTAAGTATTACCCGTATAGAGAAGATTAATCCCTTTGAATAGACAAGTTGACTTTGAACATAGGATTTTAGAATTAAAGACCTACTAGAGCCAATAGCCTCATTCAACAGAGGAGGAATCTGAGGGGCCAGAATTTGATTTGTCTGAATTAACATTGCTAATTTGATGCCAGAACTGATATTGAAAGACAAGTGTTGGAACTCTTGGTTCAGTCTTTTTGGTATTTTCCATTTCTGCAAAAATGATCAGCAAGAACTTTCTTTATGATTACTACTGAATGTTTTGAAATGCACAAGAGTGATTTTCATGTTATTTTATTGTATTCTAGTTATTTGGAAATTAGTAAACATATAAATTTATATAGCCATTATCTTTTCGCTAGAATATTTAAAAACTGGAATACCCATTTTCTTCCTCCATACAAATGTTCTTCCCTCACTAAAGGGCAGCCATTCAGTATCACTTATTGGTGAGTTTAAGTTACCTTAATTTCTTAGTATTATTATTTCTCTGTCTAAGTTGATTATTTCTAGTATGTTATTTTTAAATTTTTTTTCTAGTATGTTATTTCAAACAGAATTTTGTCATGAAGTTCAATAATTGAAGGATTTTTCTTGTGGAATTAGTTATTTAAAAAATCTATTAAACTATATTAACAGCTCTATATCTGAACAGTATTTTCAGATTATCTGTTAGCTAGATAGGTATATTTTTTAAAGCATTTTTTTTCAGCTGAAGGCTCTTGTGATTATTTTAGAAGATAATCATTTAGCTATAATGCATATCAATTAATAGAATACTTGGCTAAGATTATACAATGGGATGCCTAAAACGGCTAAGGGTTTTACAAAGTTACACTTGGCTTCTCTGTGGTGTTGGTGAGATCTGAAAATTGACTTTAGCAGAAAGAAGCCAATGAATTCCTCTGAAGTCAGTTTATATCATTTACATTAAGGAAATTATGAAATGCATATTTAGATCTACTTCGCCTTAACAACGGGGTTTTCCACTGAGAGTAAACATTTTGTTTTGAGAATGACATAAATCCAAGGGCCCTGAAAAAAAATGTTAACATAAATTTTCAATCACTGCATCATTATCATTAATACTTTATATGTAAATAGGAGTTCATAAAACACATTTAAATAACAGTTTATAACCTTTGCTACCTACCAAGAAGTTTGGCAATGTCATCAATAACACTGAGAGGAGTTGAGGTTAAAATGCGTACAGCCAAGGGAAGTAATTGGTATTGACAGCCATTGTCAATGGCTACTGTTATTGAAACTGCAAGTTGGAACATGTGGATTTGATCCTTTGCACACAAAAAAGTTCACAAAAACTGCTTTTCATAGCTTTTATTCTGTAGTACTTCTTGGTGGATCATATATTAAGTTGTTATAAAATCTATGTGAACTTTTATGTATACAAATGTCATATCAAGTACAGGTGTCATTAATTATGTATATTTTAAACATCCATCAATTAAAAAAAAAACAGAGGCCAAGAAGTTAAATATAATAAAAAATGAAATATTTATTCTTTTGGCTCAATAATGACGTAGCTCACCATTCTTTTTAGTAATAGCAATTCCCTGCATGCAGTTCATTAGTACACTACAAGTAAATAGTTTTGTAAAAGGTTAACATTAAACTTTTGGTTTGTGCAAAAAACAAAAATTTATATCATGTTAGGTAATTGCACAACTTTGCCACTTTGTTCATGGCTAAAAAGGACAGAGCCCATGTTATTCCTCTAATAGCTCTAGTGTAGCAAGAATTAAAAAAATAAGACTAGTCTGCATAAGCAAATACTACAAAAGTTTGAGTAAAAAAAAATTTCCATGAATAATGGGTAATATTGAGGCAACCATAGTTGGTAAAAAATGATCTAAGTTTGAATATTGACCAATGTATCTCCTATTGGAATGGTAGAAAATATATTATAACAAAGAAATCCACAAAACCCATTGTCTAACTTTTATTTTAGGAAATTATTCATTGAAAAGTCTTATGGATTCAAAAGTTTGGAGTTGTGATTAAAAATAAAAAGCAAAAGCATAAAGTAAAATAAATTGCCATGTCATCAACCTGAAAATAATTTTCTTATGTACAAAATGCAACAAATAAAATTGATCATATTTTTACATTATTTATATTTAAACAAGTTTTGGACATATTTTTAGCAAAATATGAAGTATAGGTTTTGACAATAGGCAGTACTCAGTGTGTTTCTTTGAAATATAGAGAGACACCATGTGACACTCAAGTTGAATTAAAAATGCAAAAGTAAAGGTACTTTTAAGTAACTGCAAGCTATTCTGCTTGACATACTGGATAGAGCTGTTTGAATTCACTCTACCAACATGTGACTTCTAACCAAGGCTTGTGAAGAATGTGTTGAGTAAAATAGAGCAGCATAGGCAATATTAACATGCATTAGTGATAGTCTACGAACTATTTATGTTTAATGAATGGTACAGGATACATCCCTGTTGGAAGCTTGCAAAAGACACATACACTGTGGTACATATTTGATTTAATAGATGTTGTTTAGCAGAATATATATATATATAATATATATTATATATATATATTCCTGCCCAAACATGCACCACTGGATAAAATAACTATTTACATAACAGGGTGTGTTGAATTGACATAAAATATCAGCTTTGCTGAGAGTAGAAGATGGCAAAGCAATACTGCAGCAGAAAGTGGGACAACTATTCTAAAGTGACACTTTAGATATATTTTTTCTAGATTTTTTTCATTTTATTTTTGGAAAGCATTTAACCAAATTAAATATAGAGCTCTGGAACTTAGAATAAAATTTGCACTTTTGGAAACAATATTTGCATAAAAATAATCCTTTAAAAATTACAGGGGACTTTACAGGCACATAACTGTTCAGATATAAACAAATGTAACAGACTAAAACACTTTCAAAATTAAAGCCATCTAGAAAATGGAAGTACCTGAAATTAATGATCTTAGAATATTTTTTTCTGGTTTTGAGCACGAATTTTATCTCTCAAAACACTTTTGCTAATTATTCGAGAGACTTATGGAGTAGGAACACAGGGCTCTTATATGCTTTTTTCTCAACTTGCATTTACAAAAATAGTGACATAAGTATTATGAATAAACTATGAATTAGGGAGCAAGGAAATCCACTAGAACAAATTTTGTAAAAATATGGCAGATATGGAAGTTAAAAATAGAGGGGATGCAAGTACTGTACTAAAGGTGTTTGGTGTAGTTACAGCGATCACTTTGCACAATTATCCCTACAGTCTAGATAGCCATTGAGTTTCTCTTCAGCAGTGTCAGCTGGTAATGAAAACAGCAACCTCTTGTCAATCTTGTTGATACCCTGACTCACAGAGTTGTAGTGATGGAGAGGTCACTGTCTTGTTATAGGCACTGACCATGAGTATTTATTAAAACAGTCAGTTTGGCATAGACCTCCTCTGGGAGTCCAGTTGACACATAGACTTTACCATCGTAGGCTGTAAACAATTGATCACAAAGATAATTCTTTGTTTCTTTTTTACTTTTGATTTTCCCTGACCTCTTTCCCTTTGCTTTCTTTTTCTGGTTTGTCTTTCTCAAACTTTTCTTTGTCTGGCTTTGTTACACTATCATAGGAAGGAGGAGATGTGGTAGAGGAACTTCCATCTGTTTTCTCTGGGGTGCAGTTTCCATTTAATTTGTCAATAATCATGTCTTCTTTGATAGGTAAGTCAATCCTTCCTTTAATTGCCTCTTTGTTATATTCACTTGATACCTTTTTTAACCTTTGTCTTAAAAGATAACATCTGAAATTACGCTGAATGATAGCAGCAGACACCTCCTCTTGTTTGCGTTTTAAAGTGGTTGTGATGGGTTCATAGGAGACTTTGGAGGGGTTCGATGCCATGAACCGGTCTTCCATCTGTATTCGAAGGGCATCCATCTCTCCACTCTCACCCAAAACACGCTTTGTAAAGGCAAATAAAATGTCGAGGCAGTGGATCCGGTCCCCACTGACCATGGGCAGGTCCATGGCGATGAGCTGGACTTTGTTTGGTTTTGCTATGAGAAGAGGAGGATCCAGGGCAGCTGCAAAATCAGAGAGCTTGGAGAACTCTATAAACTGGGTGGCGTCGGGATCAAACTTTTCCCAAACCTCGTAGAACATCTCAAAGTCATCCTCACTCAGGGGCTCGGCACTTTCTTCAGTAGCAACACTGAAGTTCTCCAGGATGACAGCGATGTACATGTTCACCACAACCAGAAATGATATGATGATGTAACTGACAAAAAAGAAAATCCCGACAGATGGGTTCCCACAGTCTCCCTTAACTGAACTTCCAGGGTGAATTGTATCAGGATCACAGTCAGGCGGTGCACTGTTGAGAATAGGTGCTAGCAATCCATCCCAGCCAGCAGAGGTGGTAATTTGGAACAGGCAGATCATGCTGTTGCCGAAGGTCTCAAAGTTGAACATGTCATCAATTCCAGCTTCCTTTTTAACATAGGCAAAGTTGGACATTCCGAAGATGGCGTAGATGAACATGACCAGGAAGAGCAGGAGGCCGATGTTAAACAAGGCAGGAAGGGACATCATCAGAGCAAAGAGCAGCGTGCGGATTCCCTTGGCCCCTTTGATCAGACGCAAGATTCGACCAATCCTGGCGAGCCGGATCACTCGGAACAGGGTAGGGGACACAAAGTATTTTTCTATCAGCTCAGCCAGAAACATACCTATAGAAAAATATAGAAATCAGCTAAACAGTGAATATTTTATGTTTATATGAATGCTTTATCTTTGCAAGGTTTATGATAACAGCAAGATTGTTATGAGTATAAACTTTTACTAAATATTTGGGTCCACTCCTTAATATTAGTAATTAAAGATTACAGAATTTTACTAAATGATTCTATAACGTTATAAACCCAATATAGATTTTTGGAAAAGCCAACAAATTAAATAATCTCAGAGTGTCATGGCAATTTAAGATTATATACACTCATTTACTATGGAAAGTTATCCCCACACACGAAATGTGCTGATTACAAACAAAGATTATTTCTGAAATCTCTAAATATATTGTTTGCTATTTTTGAATACCTACATTCTTCAGTTAGAGGAAAATGAGCAGTAGTGGTAAACTTTAGAATTACACATTAACATTCTCAGATCTCATTTCCGTGTTGCACAGCTGTCAGGCTTTGGGGAGCTTTACCTACAATGGTACCTCTCTGTAATTAAACTATTCTTACCTACAATGGAGAGAATCACCACCACAAAATCAAATATGTTCCAGCCGATGGTGAAGTAGTAGTATCTGAGAGAAATGAGCTTTAGCACAAATTCTCCAGTGAACAGGATAATGAACACAAGGTTGATCCGGGACAAAACTAGAGTCATATATTTGCTCTGGTCATCAGTTTCCACCATCATGGTGACCATGTTGAGGCAGATGAGGATCATGATGCTGATATCAAAGACTTGTCTGGTTACAAAATCAAAGACCATTCCTTGGAATTTGTTCTGGAAAGAGAGGAGAGAGAAGGTTAATATGCATATTTCATAAATAATGATCTAGTAAAACTGCAGGTGAAGTCCTTCATATATGGCCATGAGATATACACCCTTTTCACAGTAGTCCAAACAGTTCTTTGTGCTCCATGTCTCTTCACATTAAAATACGAGAAGGAAATGAAAAAAGTCATATGATAAGAACAAAACATATTTGATATATTTAAGTTTCCTGGGAAGACAAAACTCAGTAAGACATAAATTGGTGGCAATTGGCTATTAATATGCATGGGCTTTGCTTGATTTAAAAAAATTATAATTTTTACAAGTTTTACAAAAATTATGAAAACATAATGAAGATTTACAAAGTAGGTTGATACAGACAGACTTTTAGATGGATGACTACCCTAATTCATTTATCAATACTTTAGGAATTTTGGTTTATATATTATATATATTATATATATTATATATCATATATATGTATATTATATATTATATATTTTTTCCATCTCTCCCTCTTTCAAAATATGTCAGTCATTATCTATTCTACTTCTAACTATGTGTGTCTGTGTATTTGTTATTTATCTATCTTTCTTCATCTGTTCTTTCTCTATGCTTCAACAAAAATGCATGACATTTTTTTTTTGTCTTATTAGCAATCATCTCAGGAGTCACATACACTTATGGTCACTAAATATAGTTCTATTAGGGAAATAACTTTAATAATTTAGAATAAAAATAAAAAATAAAATTTCATAGCTTACTGAAGATCAGTTTCATGAATTGACCGTTTCCTTCTTTTAAATATATTTAAATGACCTTAAGTAAAGCAGATTTATGGTCTTTTGTGTATCCTGCCCTACCTCTCTCCTTGGTTGCTTCCAACCTCAATTCCAAAACTCTTAAAAATATGGTAAACTGAAGTCATTGATAGGATTCATGAGGGCTTGTTGAGTCCCAGTTCTGGCAATTACAGGCTTTATGACTTTGGGTACGATTTTTGGGGGGCCTCAGTTTCCTTATTCCTCACCCATCTAAGATAGATAAGTTAGAGTACAGCTCTATGAACGTAACCCATCGTTATTATGGCTTTTCATATATTATGAAGCTCTACATAGTATGCATTCTGATTAAGCCTTTTTCTTTTTTCTGTATTTGATGAAACAAACTATTTTGATGATACCCTTTTCCTTCCTAAGAAGGTTAAGAGTATTTTCTAGTCATACAAATGGAGAGAGCAAATAGTACAGAGGGAAGTGATGGGGTAGGATGGGAGTTTTCCAGACTCCATCTATTTAAATGGCAAGAGAATGCCATGTAACAAGATTGGGTACATTCTTGGAAGCAGTAGGTGGCAGCAGGAATATGAAGGCTGCCTTGGAAGCAGTTATTGGGAACCTCAAGTTGGATGTTTTCAATTGACAAACTGTAAAGAGCATTACTTCCTTTTTAAGAACTTAGTAATTCTTATTGAGTGTGGCAGTTGTGAATGGTGTTAAACAATATGAACTTTACAATTAGGGCATATTATACAGTGGTGATATCACTCAGTATGTTCTCATCCAGAGCACTGCCAATTTCATCATATGGAAATTAAGTTTAGAATATTAAAGAAGATGAGTAATTCTTACTGCTGGTCGAGGTATGGGCTTCTGAGGTTTCTTGGATCCAAGTTTCTTCATTGCATTATAGTATTTTTTCTGTTCCTCTGTCATAAAGATGTCTTGACCTCCAAAGTAAAGATACGGTATAAAACTGGTTATAATCTCAACATGTGTTACAACAGCACGTGTACAAAAATATTTCTGAGTCTTTAGTCTTTTCTCAATTTTTAAATGGATATTATCCCATATATATATGTGAAATTCTGAGGACTTTACTATTATGTAAAACCTATAATCACATAAATCTCTGATTAGTACAGGATCCTAATTTGATTACATTATGTTTAGAAAGAGGCTTAGGCATCTCAAATATATTTTTGTGAAAGAAAAAATGTTTTCTTAGCCCATTTCACTGTTTTCCTTCTTTATTCAATAATTTTAAGTATTTTCCATGTGCTAGAAAATATAACTGTTATCAAAATTAAATAGATATATGAGACACCAATATCTTGTTGTCATGTGGAGTAGGAAAATGAAAACAGGTAGAAAATGTATAAGGATATATAAAAAAGTATTGCAGATCAAAATAAACCCTGAAGACTCAGAAACAGGCTTTATATAGGACGATACCCTTAAGCTAGGCCTTAACATGATTAGAGGTATGCTAGGCAAAGCATTCCAGGAAAAGAAAGTACCCTCTGTAAAGTCATGGAGGTACAAGAGCGTGGCTTGTACAGAAAGGACAAAAAAATCCATGTAGCTGTGTGTGTAACGTGTGATAGTGGTGATGGCAGATATTGACTGAGGAGTAGGGAAGTAGATACAGAGATGTGTTGTGAGAGAAAATGAAGCTAGAAAACTGGGTGGAAATAATTCCTGAAATTCTCCATAAGCAAGGGTGAAGCATTAGGGGAGACCCACTGGATGCTTTGAAGCAGTGGTCCCATTTTTTGTCACAAAGACACTATAGCAGCTCTGCAGAGGATGAACCTAGAGAGGAGCCACCAACTAGAGACTGGAAACTCTGCAGCTGAACTGACCTCATAGTGAACTGAAAAGAATATAAAAGTGATCTAAGTCTGTCTTGACTATGAGTATCCTGAATATTTGGCAGTACAACAGACAGAACCTCAGAATGGGGAAAGTTGAGAGCTGAGGAATACTTATCTTCTTTTTCTGTTGGTTGAAGTTATCTATGATTACACCAATGAATAGATTCAGAGTGAAGAATGACCCAAAGATGATAAAGATGACGAAGTATAAATACATGTATAGATTTTCTTCATATACAGGCTGAAGTTTTACCTAAATAGTATTGAAAATATTTAATAATATTTAAAAACATAATAAATACTTAAACTAAGTTAACAATTTGGTGAGTGTTGTTAATCTAGAGTTATTTTTGCCTTTCCCTGAGATACTGTTCTGCAAAAAAGTTCTTTTTTCAAACTAGTATGATCTAGGATAATGCAAAGTTTATAATTTTTATGCTTGTTCTTGAATCTATTTTTCCATTGTGGTTTACCTGTACATTTTCTTTAGAGTAAATAACAGGGGTATAACAAGAAATGTTTTGAACCTATTATTAGTTTTATAATTTTTTTTTTGCAACATTTTAAATTTGGGTCTGGAGATGTTGGTTCTTGAAGATAAGGCTTTACTAATAGAATATCAGCTTCTAAGAGGAATGCATATATGTTCTGAGGAATTTTTTTTAATTTCTATTTTCAAAATTGAGTTTCCCTGAAACTTGCTTGCTTTTTTCATGGTATTTTTGGAAGTTACTTCACAAACTCTGATTTATCATACTCTCCAGGAATAGGGAGAGGCAAGTTACTTTCTCATGACCAATGTTCTCGATCTTGAGTCTCATTTATGAACCAGTTTGATGTCTTCTGATCCATGCATCTGATACATATTAGATATGCATATCAGACATATATTAATCAAAATATCATCTTTATTGAAATGCATTAACTTAAGAGGATCATTTTTGTATGCAATTATAAATGTCCTGATTGCATCTAGTATAAAATTCCTGGTCATTCACTTAAATTATTACAAATGTTCACTATGGAAAATCTTGTAACTATAAATAGTATTTGTGTGATACTTACATCTCGTGAATCAACAGCTGCATACATAATATCCATCCAGCCTTTAAATGTGGCCTGTGAACAATACATATTTGAATTCTGCATGAAAACCTAATCCAAGAATGCCATTTTACCATATGAAAATCTGATAAGTGTTACTACAAGTAAGTTTTTGTATGATATAATATAATTCTCTATCAAGAGATTGAAAGGAATTGAATTGAAGTAGAATATGATTGTATTTAGAGTCTGGAATTCATTTTCTTTGTTTCTCTTGGAAGATATTAATTTTTTTCTGCACAAAAATTTAACCAGAGGATTGATTCATAAAATACCCATCTCAGTCTCAAATCCTTTCTATACCAAAATATAAGCTCTGTGATTCAAACCTATAGTGTGTTTAAACACAACTCAATTGTTTTTATTAGGGAATTACTGATTAGTTAATATGTGGTCAATTAAGTCAAAATTATTAAACATCATACATTTTGAAATCTCCATAAGATTCATATTTCTGCAAATGGTAGAACCATACCCCTTAAATGTTAGTACAGTAAATTTTCTGACTAATAATGTATACATTTAATTCATCACTAAAATATGTACATTGTTATTTTAACATATAAAATTGCTCCTTTGGCAATGATTGCTAAGAAAAACAAAAAACAGTGTAGTAGCACTCAATAATATAATAAGAAAAAAACCGGGAAGCAGGAATATAAGGCCATATTAAAACACACTAAAAGCTGAACAACTGGGGAAATACATATTGAAATAACTGCAAAACATCTTAAAGTCAAGTTAAGCTAATAATATAAGTGTTAATCATCAACTACTTTTGTACTGTCAGATATTAATTATTCAAACA
This sequence comes from Eumetopias jubatus, assembly GCF_037043125.1. Taxonomy (NCBI): domain Eukaryota; kingdom Metazoa; phylum Chordata; class Mammalia; order Carnivora; family Otariidae; genus Eumetopias; species Eumetopias jubatus. Next base: position 66,598,558 of record NW_028274809.1, on the reverse strand, counting down.
AAGAACATCAAAGAAATGATCTTTTGTAAAACATTTTGAAAATGTTTCCAGAACTCATACAGTGGCAACTTACCACTTGAAGCAATGCAAGATAGCCAGCGCCAACATTATCAAAGTTTACTTTGACGTTTTTCCATCGAGCTTGCTTGCCAAGAGCCTGACAGTCGCTCAGATTGTTGACTTCACTAACTTCAAACATGTTACCCGTTGTCGTGTTAACACAGTGGTAGAACTTGCCAGCAAACAAATTCACACCCATGATGCTAAAGATCAGCCAGAAGATGAGACACACCAAGAGTACATTCATGATAGAGGGAATTGCTCCAACAAGAGCATTCACAACAACCTGGAAGAGAAAATGAGGATAAGGCCGCTTACAAATCGCTAAAATGAAAACCATTCCTTTCATTTATTTTTTTAATACTAAAATGGGCTTGAAAAGAGTTAAATAAAAATCTAGGTGGATAAGTTGTTTCTCGCAATGTTTTCTAGGACATATTTGATGAGGGAAAACAAACAGTGACACAACTAGAGAGCTAAAGGATTTAAGGAAAGCAAAATATGCCAAAGTGTGAAAAGAAATAAAAACCTGATATAGTAAAGATGGAGTCAGAAAATGTTTGTATGCTGGGGAGAAAAGAAAAAAAATGCATTAAATACCAACAGAAGAAATAATCGTCATTCAGCAATACATTTTAGTTTTCAAGAGTGTTAATGATTGATGATTTGAAAACACGGTTAAACAAACCCTTTGCAAAAAAAGTATTAATAATGCCTTAAATCTGCCTTCTCAGATCAAGTCAACTTTTTATAACCATAAAGAATAGGGCTAAGAATTTACAAGGTTCTTTTTTCTCTTTTGGTAAATCCCAATTTAAAAAAGTATATTAAATGAAATGAATTTATCTCTGGACATAAAAATACCAAATATGTCCTCATTATTATTCTAAATCTCTCAAATGTTCACTTTGGGGTACATGTTACTTCATCAACCTAAGCTGACCTGTTTCATGAAGGAGAAATTAAGTTACCTATCCTCTTATTAAATTCAAAAGCTTAAGATGTGTTTTGAAATCCCTAGGGAAGTTGACAGTATCTTTTCTTACCTAATTTAATCTGATTCATATTGGACTCTTTTGTTAAGCATTTATGTTAAATGAAACTATTGTTTTATTTTAAAATGATGTAAATGTTATGTTAGAAATCAACACCCAAAATTTTTAAATTGACATCAAATCCTGAAATCCAAAAACGTAAAAATTTCATATGCTACTTGAATTTTATTTCTTTTAGAAATTAAGTTATATATATTATACTTGCCATATTTCTTTGTTACTAAAATCTGTGTAAAATGACCTCTACAAATTTTCTTATCAAATGACTTCATGATACATTTTACTGTATTTCATAGCTGGAACATTAACTCTGTCATAGGATTAAATTAAAAATGCCAAACAATATTTTTTCAGATGACAGCAAATTTATTTAAAAGTTTCTTATTTTGTTCATTGCTATCCTCCCTTAAAAATGAATTGTTAACGTGAAACCATGCAAGCAAATGAGGGCTTATGTAGTGTCAGTAATGGCAAAGATTGGTCGAATAGAACTTGAAATTGTATAATAATTTTTATGAATTTTATCTTGTGACTTTTTTTCATCAAGTGGCACTGAAATGAAATTAGAATGTAAAACCAAATATTTCTTTGCTTACAATGCTTCTGGAGAGTCTGGAGAGTTGTTTCATTCTCCCTGATGAGTGAATCTCTAAGTCAAGGCTGAAGTGTTTTTATTGCTCTAAACAAACCTAACATAAAAGCCTTATGGCCAGGGAGAAATTCAATATCCATGTGCATTTGCATGCTGTATTAAACAAACCTGGCCTTTTTTTTTTTTAAAGATTTTATTTATTTATTTGAGAGAGAGAGAGAGAGCACTTGAGAGGGGGGAGGGTCAGAGGGAGAAGCAGACTCTCTGCCAAGCAGGGAGCCCAATGCGGGACTTGATCCAGGGACTCCTGGATCATGACCTGAGCCGAAGGCAGTTGCTTAACCAACTGAGCCACCCAGGTGCCCCAAACCTGGCCTTTGCTAAATAGTATTTTGAGGGATGTGACAAGTGGTTGTGTATCTAAATAAGTGTGTACTTTATGTGTAGATGCATAAAGTATACACTAAAGAAGAGCTGGAAAATAAAGATGAAAATACACATGCTATGGAAAAAGTGAAACTCATTCAGAATGCTCGCTTGAAAGGGCGATCTTTAAAACAAACCCCAGGGGTTTCCTGAAATGCCTGGTTAATTATTCTAACCCCTTATTTTGGTTGCTTAGGATGTATAGATTTTATCAGAGGCTACAATTTAGAGTTGTTTTCTTGTACAACAAGCATTTTTTTTACTGATATCAACTGAAGAAGTAAAGCACGCAAAAATCATTTACCTTTCATTCATTACCAGTGATTTTTGAGGAATCAAACCTCCTAATGGGAGGAAGAAAAACCCCTACTAGGATGAATGTCAGTAGTAAAAAATCATTTAAATATGTATAAGCAATGAAAAGAAATAAATGGCAGTACATGTTTTTTTGGATGTTGTGGAAACATCTTTAACTATCATCAGAAGACTTGGATTCCAGTCCTACTTCTGCCACAAACAATTTCTGAGGACCCGTTGAAATAAACCTCAATTTCAGGCCGCTGGCCTTAGTGATATCTAAGATTCCTGCTCTGAAATTCTGTAATTCTATGAAGTAAATATCAGAGGAGTATGGTACCCCTCTGTATCTAAATCATTACCTACATTTAATTCTGATATGAATCAGAGAGCTTTTGTTCTTCTTACCCTCATGCCTTCAAACCGGGATAAAGCTCTTAGAGGTCTTAAAGCTCTTAATGTCCGTAGGGATTTAATGGCACCAAGTTCTGAGTAGCCGAGAGCATTGGCTACCAAGCTAACCAAAGAAACCTGCAAAAAGAAAAGATATGAATAGTTCACCTAGAAATAAACTGTCTACTAAAGGCATAGGATGTGGTGTCTACTCTTTAGTACCAACTAAATGAAATTCAGACATATCTTGGCTCAGCCTTCATCTTCCACGTAGTGAGTTCATCTTATATTGCTGGCCTCATTTCATGTTATTGCTCTTCTTACCAATGAAAACAATCTTTGCCCATTTTTATAAACATGTAAACCATTCCAGTTAGATATTTCACCCCATGGAATCCCTTTCAACCTGTGCATATATCACTGATGAGTCAGGATTTGGTTCAATAGCCAGATCCTCCATGGATCTATTAATATCATTGATTGGAAATCAGGTTTCTCTCCTGAACTTATGTAGTATCTTGGTTATGTGTACTGGAGGCATTTCCCATTTAATAGAATCAATTGATTAGATATCTTCTTTCCCCTTCCTGATTACATAAACTTTTTATGGGCTGGGATGAAACATTCTTCTCTTACTGTGCCTAACAGTGTCTGGTTAAATATGCTTTAGTTAATATGTGTTGGATCAATAAATAATGGAATAATTTTACCTGAAAAAAATGTTATCAGACCATGTTGTAGTTTCATAATAATGAAGAAATGTTTATCCAAACTTCTGGACTTATAATTCAAAGTGATAATACATCTTCTGATATTTACCCATATACTAAATTTTACTTAAATATATGAAAGGTTAAAGAAGACATGCCCTTTTTTGAGAGGAAGAGACTTTATTTGCTTAGATTTTCTTTCAATATAACATTTATTGAACATTTACTGTATGCAGGGTTCTGTTCTAAGTGCCTTATGCATATAAATGTTAAGAGGTAGATACCATTACTATTGCCTCTTCACTGGTGAGGGAGTTGAGTCCCCCTCATCCCACCCCCAAGAAAAGGGGTGGATGGTAATAAGAGGTGAAATTGGGTGGATCTTGAACCCAAGTGATCTGACTTCAAAACCATATCTTAACCGTTTGCATACATTATCAAAAATTTGTTCCTCATCTGAACCACAAAACACAGAAAATGGTTTAAGTGACTATCTTTTCAGTTCTTGCAAGGATTGTACAAAGGTAGTACTTTCCTTGATGCATAAGGAGGAGTTAATTCATTATATCCACTGGATGGTTTAAAGGCACTGGGGCTTAATTTTTTGCAATAAGGGCTATTGAAAATGGATCTAAATGAATCCTTGTGATGGTAGGATAGAGACTGATCTGTCCAAGAACACATGGTTTAAAGGGTGACATAAAAACTAGAACTGAAGCTTTAAAGGCAAATGGAGCCACTCTTTCCTCATTGTTTAATTTAGCATACATCTCAGAGAAATTTTTTTAGAAGATTTATTTACTTGACAGAGAGAGACACAGCGAGAGAGGGAACACAAGCAGGGGGAGTGGGAGAGGGAGAAGCAGGCTTCCCGCAGAGCAGGGAGGCCAATGCAGGGCTCTATCCCAGGACCCTGGGAACCAGACCTGAGCTGAAGGCAGACGCTTAACTACTGAGCCACCCAGGCGCCCCCATCTCAGATAATTTAACAGAAAAATAAATGACTAGTGGCAGGATAATTTATTGAGCTAGTCATTTCTGTCTTCTGTTCGCTGCTGCAGAAGACTGGAAAGATGGGAAAGGTTATTCGAGAACATGCAGGCTTCTATGTTTTGGGCTCCTTTGCCTCAGAAACATTAACATCTTCTTTAGGCTTCTGGACCTCCTTTTGGAAGGAAGATCTTTTTCTCTCATGCTCTCCCAAGTCCTTTATTTGAGAACTGGGCATTTAAAGGGAAGTGGCTGCAAATTCCTCACAACCTGAAGTAAGGAAGTTTATGGTTTGAAAAGAAAAGAAAGGCAATGGCCAAAATCAGATGGATAGGAAATTCGGGATTCAAAGGCTGGGAGACCCACTTGCATATAACCACTCCTCAGTGGGGTGACTCTGTGAGTGCCTAGAGAAGTGGGGCCTTAGTGAACTGAGCTTCTTTTAATAGACCTCATTCTGTTTTGTGTAGGATGAAAACTCATTTATTGAGTTAACTAATGCAAAAAACAATATACCTTAAAGGCAATTTTGAAATAAATAATTTTAAAGATTTGCAATGTACTTAAAATTTGAAGATACCAACACATATTGGTAGTGTTTTTATTTATTATTTCTGTCTGAGAGTGGTTAAATAACTAGTCTAGGAGAAGGTAGCAAGGGGCAAGACCATAACAAGAATTTATGTCTTCTGTTTTCTAGTCCAGTGTGTTTTCCACCTCAGCAAACATGTCCCCAACCTTTCAATATATAGTATTTTTATCCTCGTATCTTATGTGCGAAACATAAAAGGCACTCTTGCTAATGTGTGCAAGTGTAACAGAAGTCCTTTGACAAAGACCGAATTTTTAGTATAAATTTATATGAATCTAGGTGCCTCACAATATAGCAAATATATAAAACTCTCTGTGTTAGAAGTTTCAGGGGGATGGTTTAGTTGTCATCCACACCTTTCTGCATTCTTATGGCAGTGAGACTGAGAAAGAGAAATAATGCAGGCAGGATTTGATGGTTCTGAAGAAGGCCCTAGGAGTTCTTTGATTGCTTAATGAACCACATAATATGAATGTATTTCTCTTTAAAATGGCTAAAGATAATTTTTTTAAAGTTCAGTATGAGCAAGTTGAAATAAAAACCATGTAATCATTTCCATGCATTCCAGTGATACATTTCAATCCAAACACTTGCATAAATTTTGATGGCAAAATCTAGAAGCATTCTCATTAAAGTGGGCTAAAAGACTATGCCCACTACCAGTGTTATTTTTTTAACATTTTCTGGAAAAAGAAATAAGAGCTATATGGATTTGAAAAGTAGAAGAATTCAATATTTGCAGATATATTATTGTTGACCTCAAGAAAGGAATAAAGTGAAATACTACTATAAGCAATACTGTAATTATTTTAGGTGGTAACCAATAATTTTTTTCATATATTTTTTAAAAAGTTGTGTAGGAGTCTTTTGGAACTACATAAATTTTAAAATATTAACATGAAAAAGTATAACTTAAAATATTATTTTAAGAGGAACAGAGAGGACTGACCCCACCAGATATTAAAACCAATTATAAATCTGCAATAATTAAAGCTCTCATATTAGTAGACAAAGAAGTTAGTACACAAAGTCCAAATTAGGCCTAAGACATGCTAAGATTTAGCATGTAGATAAAGGCAGCATTTCAAATGAGAAGTGAAAAAAATAAATGAGAAACCATTTTGAGGAAAATAATATTGGATCCTAACCTCACACTTTACACCAAAATAAATTTTGGACTGATAAAAAATTAAAATATAAAATAAAAATGGATGAAGAAACACAAACAAAACTCAAACTGTAAAACTGGGGAAAAATCTGGAAAAATGTTTTAATAATCTTGATATGAAAGGGTCTTCAGAAGCATGAACAAACCAAGAAGGGGAAAAAAATGTGACTGATAAATTTGACCAAATCAATGTGAAACATTTCTTCATGACAAAAAACAAAGAAACAGAAACCCAAATAGGAAAAACAATCATATAATCTGTGACAAAATAACTTATTTTTAAATATTACTTGTTTACCTCTTTACTGTTTGTTCCTTCCTCCCACAAGGTGTAAGCCCTAACAGGGCTTGGCCTGTTCATGTTCATACCTCTTTTGTTTAAAATGGCATATGGCCCTTTTTAGGTGCTCAACACATTTATCAAACAAATGAATGAATGTTAGGAGGTTGGATAGATATCCCATTGCAGTCTACTTTTACTTTTAGGTAAGGAATTGAAGAGATTATGTATTTTACACAGATAAATTTTTCAAGGTTTGAAGCATATTCCTTCTGGTTTGAAGTACTTCACTTATACCTCAGATTTTTTTCCCCCTTGGTAAGCTTTTGGTAGCTTTTTAGTTTTTTTACATCAATATACCTGATGGACTGGTGAAGCTCTTTTAAGTATGTTTTACTTGTACTTTCAAAAACAGTTTTATCTCTACATTTACTGAGGTTATATTAATCCACATATTTCGCCCTGGCTTTGTAAAGAAGAATAGACTCATTTAAGGTAACGTAACTTGTCCCAAAGTAGAAGGCTTTAATTACCTAGTTTCAGTCTACTAATTGAGACTCACTAAAAAGGAAGTAATTTTTTTGGCACATTCTTTGAAATTAAATCTATTCATTTAGATATTATTCAATAGATACTTAAGAATCTATATTAGGTGTATCTAAGGATACAAATAGGCTACAAAACCCCTGCTCTTGAGAGATTTTTGCATCTTACTCATATTTTCTATATGGGCCAAATATATGGAAATACTTGAAGTACAGTGTAGTATTTCAGTAAATGTAAAATTTTTAGTAAATGTAAATATTTCAGTAAATTTCAGAATTTTCTGGAGAAGTTCTATCACATTTGTAAATGATCTTCATGTATGACAAAATCTTTCTGAACCCAAAAGGATTATTAATATATTCAATGTTCCATTATTTCAAGGAAAAGCTGGAGATTATAAATGCTGAATCCCAAAGCCAGTCTGAAAATAGAGTATTACATTTATAACAGTTAGATAGGAAACCCCTGGAGTAAAGAAGAACTGAATTGAGAATTAGGAAATTTGGACACTAATCTCAGCTTTGTTACTACGTAGTTGTGTTATCTTAGGAAAATTATTTAAACTGAGGCTTCAGTTTCCCTAATGTCTAGAATAAAGCCTTAGATATTCTTTGAAGCTCATTCCAGCTTCAGATTATAAGAGTATTAAACTTCCCTTAATGGATAGCTTTTCAGGATAACATCAACATTGACCTCTATTATCCATTAAAAGCCAACCATGGAAATTGGAAATCATTTCTGGTCTATTAAAGTGACTTGGTAGCGGATTTCTTATCAACTCAAAGGGTTAAACACATTTTTGGTTATAGCACTCTAAGTGTGTATGTGTGTGAGAAAGGGGAGTAGAATTTAGATAGGCCTGTACTTGTCAAAATGATAAAAAGAATGAATGTACACATACAGCAATTAGTGATTCTTATTGGTAAGTGTTAGAGCTAAAAATAAAGTGCTTTATGATTGCTAGGGAATGGCTAGAGATAGTGCTTAAAGTACCTGGTTTTATTGGGAGGCTGTGAAACCTTGTGCAATGGAATATCACAGACTACAAAGAACCAGATGACTGTCATTTTGCCCCAGTGCTTTTTCATTGCTTGGAATAAGAAAATAAGATGCAAGTCAGACAGATCCTATAATTGGTAATGTTTTTATGACTACTCACCCCAGGGTAATCAGATTCAGAGTAGGGCTCCTACACCTAACTCTTCGCATGGTAAATTTCTGAATAGCTACTGGGATATCTAACTACTGATTTAAGAATGGAAATGTATTTTATTGTCTCTCTGGGTATGTGACCGAATGAATACAGTAAATGGGTTATTTTAACATTATTTAGTAACAGGTACTCTAGTAAGGGATTAAAATGCAATCTTGCAATTCCTGGGCCCAAATCTGTCTTTTTTTTTTTTTTTTAGAAGATTTTATTTACTTATTTATTTATTTGAGAGATATCAACAGAGCAAGAGAGAGCACAAGTGGGGAGAGGGAGAAGCAGGCTTCCCACTGAGCAGGGAGCCCGATGCAGGACTCAATCCGAGGACCTCGGGATCACGACCTGAGCCGAAGGCAGATGCTTAACCAACTGAGCCACCCAGGAGCCCCAAATCTGTCTTGATTTTATCTCCTGGAGTTGTTTTTTTTTAAATGTAACTGTTAATAGCTAAGTGCTTAGATCTGTCAACAGATTTTTAGCTATTCCCTACCTTGAGATCCTTAACTTTCAGGAAAAGAACTGTCTGCTTGTGGCATAGAACACTCTGTGTTTTCCTTACCACTGTCCATGTTTTTAGGACCTCTTCTACCATTTCCCATGAAACTTTCCTAATTTTTATGTTTATTGTAGTTTTTTTTTAAGCTGCATAGTTGTGTCAGCATTGGTGAAGCTAGGTTCTCAAAATCAAGGTTTTAATCAGGAATATATGAAATCTCAAACTTGCCTCTTTAAAAAATAATTTCATAAAAATCACTCAGGATACTTACATCAACAATCAAGAAATCTAGCCAGCACCAGGCATTGGTGAAATATGTTTGAAATCCATAAGCTACCCATTTGAGGAGCATTTCCAGAATGAATATGTAAGTGAAGACCTTGTCAGCATATTCTAGTATGGTTTTGATAGTCTTTCGCTGTTCAATGTATATATCTTCAAAAGCCTGCAAATCAAGAAATGCTTTTATTTTACTTGAATGGCTGGCCTTCCCCAAATACTTGATAAAATTGCTTAGTATAATATTGGATACAAAGCAGTAATTTGATAAATATTGGCTAATATCTGACAAACACCAGACAAAAGCTGAAGACTAAAACTAACAGAAAATGTTGGCAAGGAAATGTCCGTATCTTTACTGATTTAGTATGTTCTTTCTTTCCTGCCTCTCACCCCAGAACCTCTATCTCAATTAACTGCTATAAAGACATGCTTTTAGAGAAGTAATATGAACTCAGGAAATAACTAGAAGTTCTGTTAATGGGGGATAGACTTGGCCTATTGCGATATTACTTTCAATGATGCCCTGACTGATCTGGCTTATTTTGAAAGAGTAAATTGATTATACATAAAGAAAACAAAATACAGTTTTAGTCCATAAATGTTAATATAATTATTAGGGCGAACTGGATGGTATTTGACATGGAAGTTAACATCGTTACAGAATGTCTCTGTAAATGGTTGTCTCAGTGAGGGAAACATCTATTAGATAAACACCAGATGAGAAATTCCATCTGGCTGTTCATAGTTCTGATTTATTATGTACTGAATTTTGCAGTTAAACCCTGGGTGCCATGCTCTGCCCGGCATAGATATACCTCCTCTTTTGCATCTTAAACTCATTGTCTCTTTGTGATATTTTCAGAAAATAAGTTATTTCACTAGAACCTGACTCTTACCACTTTGCATTTCACTTACCAAAGCACCACTGCTGAGAAGAATCATGAAGACAATGAAAGTCTCAAACCAGTTGTGTTCAACAATGCTGTAGCAGGTTTTCCGAAGATTCCACCAGACCTTTCCTTTGCCCTCTTCTATACTTACTTGACAGAATGGAAACTTTTTAATACATCCTAAAATATAACATTAAATATAAGAAATTAGAAAAAAATATATTTTGTACAACATATGGATTCAACAATCGCATACATACTAAGTGCTCACCATAGTAAGTGTAGTCACCATTTGTCACATACAAAGTTATTACAGTATTACTGACTGTATTCTCTTTGCTATACTTTTCATCTCCATGACTTATCTTAAAACTGGAAGTTTGTACTTATTAATCCCCTTTATCTATTTTGCCCATCACCCTACCCACCTTCTTTGCTTTCCCACCCACCTCCACCTTTCCTAGAAAATATATTCTAATCTTAGATAGGAAAAAATAAACTTTGTTGCTTTCTCCCATGCCAATCTCAGCTCATCATTTACAGGGTAACTGGCTACTTCATTCCTCAGTTATCTTCAGCATCCTTCCTATACAGTGAATCAGTCTCAGAGGTATATATTTAGCCAAGCACCTAAAATTCAAGGAATAACTTTATCAAGAGTTGCATGAGTATAAATAGTTTCTTTCTTTTTTTTTTAACTCTTGTTTTTTTGGTGATAAACCTTTTTTTTTAAGATTTTATTTATTTATTTGACAGAGAGAGAGACAGCAAGAGAGGGAGCATAAGCAGGGGGAGTGGGAGAGGGAGAAGCAGGCCTCCTGCTGAGCAGGGAGCCCGATGTGGGGCTCGATCCCAGGACCCCGAGATCATGACCTGAGCTGAAGGCAGTCACTTAACCGACTGAGCCACCCAGGTGCCCCTAAATATTCATTTTTAACACTAGTTAGAATCTCTTTTTGCCTCAAGGCCGTTGGTGGAAATAGGGTCTAAGAACACCTCTCAGGTTTGGGGAAAAGCTGCATGTTCAAATTGTTTATTAATTTTTTGATGTGATCCTGAATTTTTCACTTCCTTCTTTTCATGCACAGAAAAGCCCCCTGTCTTCCTAGGTATCAGCCACTGTCAGTTTTCCCAAGCTAATTTATTTTCAGCCTCAGTGCTTTTCTTAGTTACACCTATGACTCATCTTGTTAGTCAGTATCGCTGTTCCTTTGTCCTCCCCCTCCTAGTTTTCATTTTATTTCTCATTTCCATCATTCTTTGCTCTAACTCTCTGAGCTACTACTCATTGGATTAAATCCAGTCACATTGAATCAGCAAATCTTTATTGATTTGTGTGCAAGAGATTGTACTGATCACCGTGAGAACAACTACTGTTTTGCCTGTCAAGGCTCTACAGTACATCTGCATCCCCAAACAGCTCTGATCACAGCACAAATTAACCACATTTGAAACTGTGAGGGATGGGGTGTAATTACTGCAGCATCTATAAATCAAATCACAACACTGCCAATGAGGTCTGAAGGGACTGCAGTCTGTATCAATGAGATGACATTCCAGAATGCCATTTATCTCATAGGGTTAGCTTCTCCACACTCTGGAGGATAAAGAAAACAACAACAAAAAAGACACGTCAGATCATCTGAATTGTCCAGGTACAGTCACTGATATAATCTGGAAATATAGATAAATTAACTTTTCAGAAGAAAAGAGAAAAACAAAGATAAACATGCCTTTACCATTTCTTTGAAATAGTTCCCTCAAGTGAGGTATTTTCAGTCGCTGTAAGAAAAGAGGGGAGATTGCATTTTAATCATATTAGAGCTTGTTTACCTTCAGTAAAGCAAGCTTCCGGTTTAAGGTCTTCCTCAGGTTCAGTTTCAGCTTGTTCACCTTCTCGGGGTGGAGCAACATCAACTGTGCTTCCTTCAGATGAGCTGGTTGCATTTAATTTCTAGAAACAAAACCCCATTGCAAATTGTGATTTTTTTTCTCCCCTTTTATTCAGCAAATTTGGAAACTCTTTGTCATTGTGTGAAAAAATGATAGTGATCACATTTGACACTATTAACATTGCTGATAAATTATGTACTAATAATTTAACATAATTCAAGTCCTAGTATTTAAAACAATGTAATAACTACTGACCTGATTCAGACAGAAAAAGGTTAGACAGCATTCAATGTGGGTGATTTGGAAAGGATGAATTGTACTGGTTAATTTGTTTTATGATCTCTATTTATATATGGATGCCATATGAAATAGTTTAAAAATTAATTCTCAGGCCAAATCAAAAATAGTTTGGTAAAAGTTTGGTATGCTGACATTCACTACTGATTATATTAAAATGCATCAAATTAAATTGTAATTTCCACTTCTTATGATGGAATTTTTCAGAGCAAAGACCATTACCAGTTGATTCTAACTACTGTCCATGTTTCTGTAATTTTAGAAAGGAAGAACAGCACATTAACTTTAGTCACAGTCAATGTATTTCAACTTTGAGCTATATTTTTCCTCTGGCTTACATAATCTTCTTACTTTACTAGCAGAAAAATGATGGATCTCTCTCTCTCTGTCTCTCTTTTTCAACTGCTTAAATGAATTCAATACTTGCCAAAGAATTCTAAATGAAATGGAAATTTCTTCATATATCGCACTGGGGAGAATCTGTATAGACTTTTATTAGGAGCACATGCTGAATTCAACATAGTTATCAGGCTGTGAATTTTTCCTTTAAATAAATCATTGTGACAGGTCACATGTTTAGGAAGAGCCACTTTAATGTTACAAGAATAAATATATAAGTACTTTGAGATCACTTGGGAAGACATTATGGATTTGCAGTATTTTATGAAAATGGATGCAAAGACATGACGTACAACACAGCCTGACCAATGTAAAGCTTTTAGGATAAAAAAACAGCACATGGACATGGTAATGGTTTCTAAGCCCCCTTAACTTTAGTAGCTAAGTGGTAGGTGTCACTCTGCCCTAGCCTTCTGAAAGAGTTAATGTGTTGCTGAAAAATCCCCAAATGACTCCCTAAACATTGGTCATATTGGAAGAAATTTGGCTCAAGATTCCTGATTTACTGAAATCATATGCAAATGTAGTTTAATATTTTATAATGTGAACTAATTGAAAGTACTATCCAGATGATATTTTCTGTGATGTTACTTTGAAGGTGAGCTTAATCATGTCCAACTAAGTATATTATGAAAATTAAATATATTATGAAAAAATACTCTAAGTCAAAATATAATTCTATAATAAAATACTCCTAGTCTGGAGTATGCTACTAAGAGAAGCTAGGCCATCATTTTTGGCTGATGGTTCTTAGGATCATTATAGTGCAAGAGTTTTACCATTAAATTCCTCTACTTTTTGGAGAGGTGAGAAAGGCCAAGACATACTTCCCCCAGGATTTTTCTGGTTCTTATAATCAGAATATCTTTATTCTTTTAAGAAAAGCCCAGGAAAGCTACCACTGGATAGAACTGTGACAGCTTCTGATATAATGAAGAAAAAACCGAATAGCTGTTTGAACTCAGCAATTAACTCTTCCTTTCCAATTTCACTGGTGGTTGATAGGTTGAACACTATGGCATTTGATAAGTGGCAGCAATAATATCCACTGCATAAATAAATCCAGTAAGAAACCAAATTATTTTGAGGTTAGTTATAAAAAGTTTCATGTTTTCTTCTTCCTGTTGGTCAAACCAAGTTGGATAATTTCTTCTGAGCCTAGTCACGGTCCACCTCCTCCATGAAGCCTTTCTTTCTTGCATGATTTCTCCATGCTAAATTTTATAGAATGTTAGGCCATTATACTTGTTTTGTTTGATCAGATATTCTCATGAGTATTTATAAATTATATATGTACATAAAATTATACATAGGTATAAATTATATATGTACATAAACATAAACATATATACCAAAAATACACACACACATACAAATGCCAAAAGACCCAAGTACAGAATAGACACTAGTTATATCAAATTTATAGAGAGCCAATAAATGATTGATTGCATTTTTGAATTACTTTTATAGAGAGAATTATAATGTTTAGATAATTTCATCCCTCTACTTTGTTGTATAACTCAATAATGGCCTTGACAGAAGTTTATTTAGTTGTATTAGAAAATACATTTTTAATGAATAGGAATTATTTAGTTAATAATATTTTAGCGATAAAAACACATGGTATTTCCAAAATGTTTTTCTAAAATATTGGCAGACATTCAATAAAGAAATATGGGGGAAGAAAATAATCGGTATATGTGTATATACACACAAATAAATGTATACTTTTCCATTTGAAAACTCTAGAAAACATGCTGTTCTCATTTTACCACTGTTAATATAATGTGAAATGTTCAATTTTTTGTGTTATAGTTGTCTGCCATATAGTCTACAGGTGTCTTATATTTAAATACAAATACTTAAACCCAAATGGCACAAGTGATAGTAGCCACTAATCTGAATGACAACTGAATCTACTCTTTACCAAGTACTGACCTCTGGATGTATTTTTGTTATTAGTACTGTCTTTAGATATAAATATTTTTGTGAATGTGGTTAACATGTTTGGATATAAATACTTTCAATTTTCTAAATAGCTATGGAGGTTATGTATTTATATATTGTAAAGATTGTAAAGTAGAGGGTCAGTAGTGAGTTTGTTTGCCTCTGTCTGCATGGTATTATGAGGCATAACATGTGTTGTTAACAGACACCCCCACCCCCTGCCAAAACTCCACACGTATTCTGCTCTTTCAAATGAGCAGAACCCATTTTACATGGAGAATTGCTTCACTGTTATTCAGGAGTTTTTCTGATAATAGGGATAAGCTTTTTTTAAACTTATACTCTGGAAAGCTTCTTAAGGAATGTTCAGAGTCTTTTAGACCCTCATGCACCAAAGCTTAAAAGATAGTTGGTAGGCTAGGGTTCACTTCACTAAGAAGTGTTTTGTGGGGGGCTCCTTTCCCTATGGAGGTTGACATAAAGTTAATTCTTCTTAACTTGGAGAATCAGGCTCATTCATGTTGTAACCTTCATAGGCCACATTTTTTTTTTGTCATAGGAAAGTACATACATTTTAATCTATGAAGTTACAAAAATCTTGCGTCAACCACATAAAATTTCAAAAGTCGTGAATTCATTTACATTTTTATAAAGTAAAGCTTAGAGTGTGTTCTTATTAATGTATAACAGTTTACCAATTATGATATACTGCTTGATAAGCTTTAGTCATAGAATATGTAAGGAATTTTACTACTGTCTTTTTAAATAATTAGTTTCTGCCCTAGAAACTACTTAAACATTTAAAATCCTGTGTGTTGATATAATACCATCTATGTAATCTAAACATTTCCTAATTAATTTCAATTCTTTGGCAGTCATACTCTGGTAGAGTATAATTTGTGATACATCTTATCATAGCCATACCAAAATGACTTCCAAATTTATTAAAAGCATGTAACTGACTTAAAAGCAAGTGACTGACGATAAATACAAAGAATAACTTACTTTCTTTATATTGCCATAGCTGTGATACAACAATGGTATAAAAAAAAAAAGCAAAGAAACCTGAAATGAGATTTTCCATATTAAGGAACTCAATACTATACTAAATAACTAAATTAATACTTGTTCAGAAGTAGTTAGAAAAATATAATTAGTTATGTAGGCATAACTATAGAAAGCTTCCATATAAAACCGTATAGTACAAGTTCAAACTTGTGTTCTTGTACTATTTTCTCCTTACCCCTCCAATATTTTATGGCACTTAAGGTTTGATTCTTCCATCCCTTGTAGAAAGTACTGAGTCTACAGAGGGATGATGGCTTATGCTCTACAAATGCACACTGGAAAGCAGGTTTTAAGATGCAACATTCTCCAGGCCTAATTCAGCCACAGAAAACATGCCTGGCTATAGCAGAAGCCTGGCGCAATACTGTGGAAGCCGCACGCTTATCCAAGAACCATGTTCTCAAAGACATGGTACCTGAATATGAAGTTTTCAAGAAGATTAACTGCAAATACCATTCATAAGAAATGACAGAATCAGCACCCATAAAGGCCATGAGACCATTTTCCCCTCTAATAACATGAACTTACATAGAAATTCCCCTTTGTGATGAATATTGCTCTTGATTTTTTATCCAATTAAAGAATGAAATTTAACTTTCAGAGATAGAAGAGAATGTTAGCAACTGGCCTACTTCCACTGAAATGCGCTTACATTTCATTTATTTTCAATCAGCTATCAAATGTTTGACTCTCACAAATTGCTGTATGATTCAAGAGGCAAAAATAAAAGATTCAGCCATTACAGATTGCCTTTAAAATCTAGCCATTTCTCTCACAACTTCTGAGTTTTGTTTTACAAGTAGAGGAGGAAAATCTTTTGGTCACACATACTATCAGGGCCTTAGTCTGATCTTTTGGATATGCATATCCATATCTTGACTTATGATATTTCACTTAAAGAACAAGTAGCCACACCAGGAGGCCATTGGGCTGCTTGTCCAAGGCAGGAAGAACAAGATTAAAACCGATAGCTCTCTTTTCTAGACCACTTATTGAATGGTTCAAAGTATAAACCACCTGTATGTGGTTTTGCCTCAACATATTTTAAATGTGCAACAGCCCTGGTGCTTCTTTAATTTTAAAAAATGGCCTTAATAACAACACGATTTTTGAAAGTGCAAATAATTGTGTGGTAGTTGAAGAGTAAGGTAAAAGGGCATCAAGAAGCCAAAAGAAAAAGCTGGTTTATCTTGAGAAGATAAAATTTCCATCTAAACTAGCCTTAATTAGGTTTTATTTCAACAGAAGTACATGAAAGCACCAAAACCGTTCTCTGAAGGTCAAGATGGGTTTAAAATGGCATTCACATACTCATCTGTGCCTCTGGAAGAGTTGACTCACATTCAGTTTCACAGAGAGTGTGTTTGGAAGACACTGAGAGCAAGACAGAGAAAGCCCAGAGGTACTTCCACTGCTCTCCAGATTCTGAAAAAAGAACACAGTGCCTTTTCCAGAAGGGCACGTGCTTGGGATCTTAATCAAGTATCTATTTTCAGTTTCCATGAAGGCTTTGAAAAGGAGAGAATACTGTTATAAACATGATGTAGAAGATAATTTTCCAGTACCATTTAATTCTGTTCTGCTTGTGAAGAAAGAATAAATTAGATTTTTTTCACTGGCCAATGCTGGTTTACACCCCCAAACTAACAGTAAATGCTGAGTAAAAATGCATAAATCAGGGACCTATATATTTTTTTCTACATTTCATTAATAATTTTATTTCTCAATTTGTTGCATTCTCCAGCTAATTCTCAGTTATCCCTAAGGAAGAAGAGAGTAGGTATGAATTAAACCTAGAGACAACCCCAGACTCTAGTTAGATATTCTTTTTCACCAAAAGCATTGAAATTGTCAATACTCAGGAACTTTCTTCTACCTTTATAATTTCCCTCCCAGAACCCCCACTCTGGCTAAGATTCCAGTAAGCACTGATAGCAACAAGAGAAGATTGAGTCAAGAGAATAAACTAAAGGCTTAGTTAATCCACAACCCTATAGTAATCTTGGGAGATGCCCTTTACTCCTCATAAAACTGTAATTCTAAAAAACAAGACATTTTTCTATGTCTCTTTTTTACCTGCTCAGTTTTTTGGTAGAAAATTTAGGGAAGATTAATGTAGATTAGGGAAATTTTTAAGGAAGTGGGTACACTGGACCAATTACTTAATGATCAGGATGCAGTGAACTATCCCATATCAAGATGCTTTCCTTCTTTTGATTACTTTGCAGTGAACACTTAAGGTTTTACAGACATATGGCTTAAAAACTTTCCTAAACTACATGAAAATCCAAGATATGTGGTGCCCAAATACATACAGACTATGGCCCTTCATATCCAAAAACTTATGATCACCCTGCTTTTATTTTTTATAGAGCCTTTCAAAAAAAAAAAAAAAAACCATGAAAGCACACATTTCCATCTGGAACAAATGAATTATAAGGGTTGAAAATTATATTCATGAATCTGAATATAATGATCTGAAAATGGCACTATCAAAAAAATCCCATGAGGCTCATTTTGGTAATACAATTTACTTATAAGGGCTGAATCAACAACAACAAAAAATTGTGGTCTCATTTTAATGAAATAAAAGCAGAGAAATAAAAAAAAAAGTGCATGCTCTCTTAAATTCTTGACTATATTGAACTTTAAACATTCCTATCATGTTTCAAAATAGATATAAATCCTATAGAGCATGCAATTCTTGCTTTTCAAAGTTTAAAAGACTAAACTGGAAAACTCATTAGCAGAATCAAATATGATGTGGGACTGCCCATCTCGCCTGACCATGCTATGGTGTGTCACACAATTCAGCAGAGAGCGGCTGGGCACATCCAGCACTTCCTTGCCATGGCAGGGGAAGGAACAGCTGAGTAGCATGCAGGCCAGTCAAAATTCACTTCGAAAGTGATTGTACATGTACAACTTGCTTGGGTAACCTGGGTAAAAGTGGTGGCACGAGCCTCTGGCTGGTTAAAAAACACCAGAGCTGCACTCTTGATGGCTCCAGCTTGATTTTACCCCTGTGAGAAGTAAGAACGGTAAGCAGTGAAGGTCACAGTATGATATTGCTAGGTTGTGCTTTGGAATTCAACTTCAGATACGATTCTTAAGAACATTTATTCCAAATCCTCACCTAGGAAGACAATGAAACCTTTTAAAAAACTAAACTGTAAAAATTCATAGTTCTATAAATATTCCAAGAAATCATGATAACGTGAACTTTAGAAATATAAAAACAAACAAAATTCTACTTTATATCTTGTCACAAGATTTGTATAATTCCAAGTTTTCCCAAGATAAAAAGATCACTATTTTGTAATTCATACCTTTAATTCTCTTACATTTTTTCATGCAAAGCTTTGTATTTGTTTTCATACCAGTCTGTTTATGTTAGCGATCCATATAACACATATATTATAAAAATACCAACAGCATACTTTATCTCTAACAACTTTTAGGGGTCATCTCCCCAATTGCACTATAGCTAGATATATAGTATTATGAAAATGAATGTAAGGAGTAGAGTGACTAGAGTTTTCAAATACCATCTAAGTTAATGATTAACTTACTGCCTCTTCTTAAAGCAGAATGTATTACAAGTTTTTTAAATTACTTATTAATTTTTTAGTGAGAAATGTATCATCCTGTTGGTTTAGTTTGTATGATTTTTTACTTTGTCAGCAAAAATAAAGGATATTCTTGCGCCTCAAAATATAGCTCAATGTTCTTTTTCTACTTACGGTCAAAAAAGAAGCATGAACCAAAATGTTACTTTATGGTTATGTTATTTTTCACTTGTGTGTATGTGTGTGTGGAATAGTTATTAAAAAAGAATAACCCAGGGGCGCCTGGGTGGCTCAGTCGTTGGGCGTCTGCCTTCGTGATCCCAGGGTCCTGGGATCGAGCCCCGCAACAGGCTCCCTGCTCTGCGGGAAGCCTGCTTCTCCCTCTCCTGCTCCCCCTGCTTGTGTTCCCTCTCTCTCTGTGTCTCTCTCTGTCAAATAAATAAATAAAATCTTTAAAAAAAAAAAAAGAATAACCCAGCCTACATAAATATGCATCTGAAACATGACCTATGTTCAGTGCCAGCAGTTTTCAGAAATTTCAGGTTAAAACTGACCTTTCCTGGAATTTATCTAAGCCTACTGTATAATGTTAGAACATGCTGATTTTTTGTTTTTTATTTTTAAAAACATTGTACTTCTTATCTTTGTGTGAGCATATATGAGAATTGCCCTGTTACTTTTTCAGGGTTTTTTTTTTTTTTTTTGGTACTAATTTTAAAAATCATCCATATAAAATTTATTGTTGAATTCATTTCTGCCATGTGAAATAATTTGAAATTTTATCCTAGCTTTATAAAAGTATTTAATTTTATATTTAGTTTGATAAATTTTCAGACTAATATATCTGCATATTTCAACAATTTCATTACACTCTATACTTGGATTCCATGAATCCAAAATTTAGCTTGGAGGAGGATAGAATGGTTATAGAAAGAGTCACCCAAAAAGGAATTTTGGCTCAGATGATAAAATGTTTTCTAGACATTGTGTCTCCGTATACCAAATTTATGATCTTCTAGCCATTAAAAAGGCATGACAATGAGGTGGTATTTTTCTAAGCAGTCATTTGAAATATCTGTAGGCATTACAGAATTTTTGAAATACTCTGGAAACCAACTTTTTGGGAGAAAGTAATTAAGATATTTAATTTCCATAAATCCAATGTGATAAAACCTATGATACTAATGTAACAGAATTTCTGTACCTCTTTGGTTTTTCTGCCTCTTCTTGACCCTGTGCTAGTCTTGTCCCTAATCTTCCCTTATTTTCTCTTTATAATTACTTCTTTGGTAAGCTCCTCTATTTTCAAGAAATCAGATAATTATCCCATCTGTGTTTAAACCCTGATTTCTCATCCAGCCTCGCACCCCCAACACTGTCACTTCTAATTCAGTATATTCCAATTGAATTCTTCCCTTTTCCCACTTAAACCTAGTAACCTTCCTAAAAGGCCATTTCAGAGAGTGGACTTACCGTTTTTCCAATTTCCTAGTCTTCACTAGTTTGTCAAATTGCCCGAAGGTCTCAATGCCCATACATATTACCTTACCTTAGCCCAGAATTTCATCACCTCATTGCTATCAAATGATTGCTACCACATTCCTCAAGATAAACCCCTTCATCCCTCACTCTAAACTGTTTTACTCATTGTTATCAAATACACTTTCCTTAAACATCACTTTCTTTTTTGGCTTTCCCCTGCTTCAGAACAAATAGCTCTGTATTGACTATGCAGGCCATTCAAAATTTTTCTACTTACTTCAAAGACTTTACAATCTGAAAATACCTGACTCACCCAAACAAGTTTTCCACTATCTTCTCAACCAGGACTTTATTCATGCTGATTGTTCCACTGCTGCACCTTGATACCAAGCTCATTCTCAACTGTGGCTTTCCTTTGGTAGGGTTTTGCTTTGACTTTTTGATCATACATTTGACCCAAACTTGGAGGCCTATTTTAATTTTATCTCTTCTATTTAGCAACTTTCTGTGTTCTTGCTGTTTTTAATACCTATAATTTTATGTTCAGTCTGGCAGGATAAAACTTTTTAATAGGTCTCTAATGATTTTTGAGCTTCCTCAAAGATGGTGAGATTTCCCAAAGGGAGTTATATTATAGAGCTCTCCTTTAACTCTTTCTTACTCTTAGTATTCAGCAGAGTACTGAAGTTCACAAAAACTGCTCAATAATTGCTCATTAATTAGTTGATGTTTTTTCTTAAATAAATCTATGTTAGTTGATGAAAAATAAAATTAGATTGAATTTTTATTTTATCAGAGTGAGCAATATATAAACTAGGTTTGAGCTCACTAAGTGGACTTTGAGTGGAATTCCAAGAATACTATCTCATTTTGTATATGTTTTTACCTTTAAAAAATATTTCAAATTTACTATTATATCTCAGCAGTGCTGAAATGCCAGAAAGAAAGGATCAAGAGCTATGAGTTATGACATTGTCAACTACTTATTACTTATACAAATTCTATGGATACCATTCTTAAAAAGAGAAATTTTTTAAATATGCTCATAATATCAGACACCATCGGTCTGATTCCTGTGGTGCTAATATCATACCCTCAAGCTAAACTTTTATAACTCTGTGCTAGACTTACTTCCCACTGGTATATTAGAAGTCCAAAAATAAGTAATAGTAAAAAATTTTAATCCTGTTCATAATGCAGAATTAATACATTAAGCTGCTATTATGGGATTCTATGAATTCTAATCATACAGTAAGAACAATTCCATTTCTTCTTTGTTTTATTTTGAACAACTAGTAATATATGTAAGAGCAGCTTTTCAACTTTTACCTCTTAACTGTAATCCTCAAGTGGAGCTTTTCTAAGTAGGTTTTAGCATTTTCAAGTTAATCTGGAACACTGTGGATTTGTTCATCCTTGACTGGGCAAAATGTAATCAGTGCTACTTGCACATTCCAAATATGTGTAACACTTTCATAAATGAATAACACTCTATCAGAGTCAGTAAAACTTTCAGAGGTGAACAAAAACTACGTAAAAGTTTCACATTAAAAAATGAGAGCAAAACCTAATATAGACAGTAAAGAGAAGACACTTTCACAACGATCAATAAAATATGGTTCATTGATATGTCTAAAGAGCATAATGCAGTGTATAGAATAGAATGTATTAAATATGGCTTTTTTTGGCAGGCCACATTTTTAGCTAGATTTTCAAACTATCAAGAAGATGAATATACAAATTATTCAGAATGATGATTTCCTTTGGAAAGTTGGAATTTCTATGAATGGATTTCCCAATAAAGAATATCTCATAATTTTCCAACACTGCTATATATATATGACTTTCAATATACTTTTTAATAATGCATGTAAACACAATAAAAATACTAAATAACCATAATGCATGGTTATCATAGGAAATGCAACAAAAACTTTAAAAGCATTCTTACCTCTTTGCTTTCTTCTAGTTCTGACTCACTGCTAAACTCCTCAGTATTTAAGTTTTCAAAGTCAGACTCTCCAACAGCAATTGGCACTGTTACAGTGAGGCTGGGGTTGTTTATGAATGACATATAATCATTTTCATCGATTACATATTTTTCAACACTGCTTCCGGTACCTACACCACTGGTGGTTCCATTCCCATCTTTAAGATAATTAAGTTCTTTGCTTATTTCTATTCCAGTGTTATTGGATATGCAGCTGTCTATTTTGTTGCCTTCATGGATCTCTATAACTTTTGACTTTCTAAAAAATGTTTTTCTGAAACACTCCCGTATCTTATTTTTCACATAATCAATTCCCTTTTGCATCCTTCCTACTGCAATCTGGAGATTGTTCATTTCATTATCATCATCGGTAGCAGCAAGATTGTCTGAGCTAAATGAGCTCAACAATAAGGCCAGAAAGAGGTTCAGAACCTAAATGAAAAAAAAGAAAATTTGCTACATTAATATGAAGTATACATAAAATAATAAACAGGTAACTCATAGATCTTTGCTGAAATTAATTCAACAAATGCTTCTTGAATGCTTACTGTTTTTCAGACATGTGTCTGAATCACACACTATTTAAAGGACCTGACACCTTCTACCTGCTGTAAGGGCAATATGATAAAACAAGTGCCTGTTCTTTCATACCAAGAAGGACAACAGGAAACCAGAACTTCTAAGACTTAAAATTGTCTACTCAAGGTTGCCAGTGAAGAGACAAAAATCCCATTTTGATGGTTTTGGCCAATGAGAAAAAATTCTAGTCATTTTACTTCATGTTATCAGTTTGTCTAGAGAATGTCTAGCTTCATGTGTATAAATAATGAATTTATTTATTTGATAGCCTGGCAATATGTGTTAAAACAGTATACTTTTAATATAAATTCCTTTGTACAGTGGCCACAAATTTATAACAGCCGAAATTTTAAAATGCAAATTATGTAAGGTTAACACATTTCCCATCAAAGCAAGAGCCCTAGTTTGTTTCCTTATTTCTGTATCAGATTTTGGTCAGAATCTAGAGCTTCCTAATTTACCTTTCTGAAAAAATGCATGTCTACAGTTATCCCACAAACATTCTTTAAATCAGTCTTACTTGAAATGTACCTCAAAGGAAAGGTTAAGTTTGATGGCACGAAGACCACTACATACACACATAATTGAGAAATGTAAGCATTAAAACACATAAATATACAAATTGTACTTATACATTAGTGCTTTTAAGTCAGAACTAAAAGTAAGCTTCTTAAATCTGGTCAGTGTCCATACATGTAAATAACTTAAACTGCAGTAATTTATTTTCTTTTAATAAAGCAAATTCAGAGAAGGATATATTTTGTCCCCTTCCAAGTCATTTGAATAATTATAATACATGGCTACAATATAATACCCTAAAATTTATTGAAATTGATCTTCAAAATTTGGTAAAATGAAGCTTATGCTTCTGAGTAAGCCAACATGAACTACGAATGTGTAAAGAGCAATCTCAATATAGAATAGACAGTTATATTTTTAGATTTACTGGAGATCATTTTCTTCTCAAAGTAATAATAGGATAAAAAATAATTCACGCCATAACGGTAGTACAGGGATAAAATTACTCTTCATAAAAACATTTCCTCAAAAAACAAAGAAAAACTAATATTTTTGCTCCCAAACTTTGACAAATACACTTCAGTTAATCCTCACACCAACCATAAGATTTCAGCTTTGTTATTCAACTTTCATAGTTGGGAAACTTCAGACTCAGAAGTTAAGTAACTTGCCCAAACTCAGAGTGCTAGTCCTGGGATTTAAGTCTGGGTTACTGATGATAAAACCAGAGCTATTTATTGCATCAGGCAACCTTCCTACCTACTGTCTGATCTTGTTCTTAATTATGAGCATTTGTAATATATACGTACCACAAGGTTTCCAATGACCATGACCAACATGAAAACAATAAGGCACATGGTTTGGCCAGCGACCTCCATACAGTCCCACATGGTCTCTATCCACTCTCCACACAGCACGCGGAACACAATCAGGAAGGAGTGGAAGAAGTCATGCATGTGCCAGCGTGGGAGCTCACAATCACTGGAGATCTTGCAGACACATTCTTTGTAGCTCTTACCAAATAGCTGCATGCCGACCACAGCAAAAATGAAGACGATGATGGCCAACACCAAGGTGAGGTTACCTAAAGCCCCCACAGAATTGCCAATGATCTTTATCAGCATATTCAGTGTGGGCCAGGATTTTGCCAGCTTGAAAACTCGAAGCTGTAATTAAGTGAAAAGATACTCTCAGTAGTAATCACAGTATAATTTTGGAAGTTAGTTAGACATTGTTTTATTATTATACCATAAGGTAGACCTACCTCTGAGGGATATAAAATCTCAAACCATACTAAAATTCAAATAAAAAAATAGTTAATAATACACAAATTATAAATCAAATCATTAAATGCAAAAATAAAATAGGTCAGGATAAATAAAACATTTCTGATTCATCAACAGATATATCCCTGAAAACAAATTAATATTTTGATTAGTGACATTTAAATTGAATTGATTTTAGCAAACTAATGTCACCCTCAGCCTATATTTTAGAGTAAAAAATATTAAAAGTATGAGTTACATATTTTAACAGATATATATAAAATAAAACTAAAATAAACAATTGATAAAAAATAACTTACATAAAGGCTTCCTTTCAATTTGAAAAAATATACATTTTACTTAATTTCCAATAAAATTTTATATATTTTTAAATAAATTTTTTTGTCAAATTTAAAAAAGTTTGTTAGACCATTGTTTAAAATGCTAATGGTATCAAATATTTCCCTACATGTTCCTTTAAAGTAGTTCCCACTAATATTAAGTAAGGTTGAAAAAAGCTAAGGTTAATTGAGGCCTAAAATTGTTATTTGCATTTCTTTATAGAGTTGAAGCAAAAAAAATTTTTGAGTGAATTTAAAACATAATCTGAGGCACATGTGTATTTTTAAATATGCCCTAGATAGCTAATCATTATGAAGTGTTTCAACCATTTTTATCATTCTTAGAAAATAGTCACACTTAGCTTTAAAGAGAATGTTTATATATCTTCCTAGAGTATCATGTGTATTGGTGTAGATTTAAAATATTAATAGTAAATGTAAGCTACACATTGATGCATTTTCAAAATAAATTTTATGCCACTGATAGAATATAAACATAGTCTAAGTAGATACCAGTCTGAATGATCTCAGTACAGACAATCCCTCCACATTTGCCAGGCCAAGCTCCATCAAACTAAGGCTGACAATAATCCCATCAAATATATTCCAGCCTTCTTGGAAATAATAATATGGATCCATGGCAATGATCTTGAGAACCATTTCTGCTGTGAAGATCCCAGTGAAAACCTAAAGTAAAATAGAGATCACAAACACTGAAAAACTTTTGACACTGCAAGAATCTGTAAAGAATATTAAATAGTCCTGAGTAAAAATATTTAACATTGAAAATGGAGAAATGTGACAAATTGATATAAGTTTAACATTTTTTTTCCAGGGGAGTATTTTAAGTGGATTTGTTTTATTTAACAAATATGCTTGATATTTCAAGAAAATGCTGATTTTAAAACATTTCCTCATTCACATAAATAAATAAAAAATCTCATAGTGAGTAGTAACCACTGAATTACTGCTCTTTTTGGTACACCAGCCTTCTCTCATAATCACAGTGAATTTTGGTTTTAGTATTATTGCATTAGGAATGAATCTACATGTTAATTGAAGTTACTCTAAATTTATTTTAAATTTGGTAAAAACCATATTTTATTCTTGATCTTTGTGGGTTTTTAAAGGGACACCATCTTATTTCTGTAATTTTATAAATATTCCTGAAATAAGAGTGAGTTTGCCACAAATGTTTTATGATAATATTCTCTGGATGCATGCCTCACAATTAAGGTTAATGGACTGATAGAGCAAGGAGCTGCAGATTTAATTGAAAGCAGCAGGAGAACATGTTCAGTATGCATACACCCATAATTAAAATTAATAAATTATTTGAATGGTAGGATGAATGTCTGTTTCACAATAGAAATAAAATGAAACAAATTCAAAATTTGTTTTTTAACTCAGAACCACAGGCTAAGAGACCCAAGGGCATGAAGAGTTATGAAATTACTCTTGCAAAAAATCTTTTAAAGCAAATATCCTAATTAACAATAAGTAAAAGCTGCATTTTATAACTATAAAGTCAAGCTTACCATTTACAAGGTAAATCAGCCTTTACCTTGAAGGAACTCTGTCAAAATAACGGTATCAAAGTTATTTAATTTTCCTAAAATATCATGTTAATTAAAAGAAATCATTATCTACTCTTAAAAATGTATAAATGCCGCTAACATAGGGGCGTCTGGGTGGTTCAGTCAGTTAAGCACCCGACAGCTCACGTCATGATCTCAGGGTCCTGGTAGAGGCAGAACCCCCCACCCCTCCAACTCCGAGCTCAGCAGGGAGTCGGCTTGAGGATTTCTCTCCCTCTACCCCTTCCCCCACGCATGCTCTCTCTCTCTCTCTCTCTCTCTCTCTCTCAAATACATAAACTTAAAGAAGAAATAAATGCAGTAATGTATTATTTTCATCAATATAGAAAGACCGTAGGGAAATACCCATCCCAGAAAAAATAGCTCAACTTCAGTTCATCATTCATTCACTCAAGTAGAAATAAAATGTTTTTCAAGTAATCCTAGTGCATGAAAATCCGGATATATGGTGGAATCCACACTGAAAATTATTTCTTTTTTATTTTATAGAATGACTCACCATAGGATTTTTTTCCCTGGTGAATTTAAAATAAATTCTGATTTAGAGAAATTTTATTTCTTATACTAAGTCTCAGAAGCAGCTCTTTGAATTAGCAACCTGATCATAGGGTTACATTAAACCGAGGTAGAAACTATCCAGGTAAATCATCTATAAATATTCCTTTCTACAGAAATATCATAGGGTGGTCTTTTCAGCTCTTCTGAAATGACCAGATCTCCTACATTATAAAAACCTATACCTTAAATGTACATTCTTTCATCTAAAATGTAATCCCAACATGAAACTCCTTTTTAAAAATAATATTTTAATTATAATTTGCATTTAAAATTATATTTATTTATATCTTTAAATATTTTCAATTTAGGCCCTAAAAATCATTGGTATTGTTTTTTGGTACATTTTAGTCTAGTTTAAACTGCAATGTCAGTGATTACGAGTTTTTTAAAAATTCCTTCTCATTCTAGCAAAAGTCAGTCCAACATACTGATTTAATGCCTTTGTTTATATGAGTTTTAAATTCCATCAAAAATTCTAAGAACAAAAAGAACTGGCAACCTCTGGATTTGTATCAGATTATGTAAATCCCATGTATGGTTTATAAAAGTGCTAATGTGTGGTTTATAAACATACATTCAGCTGCCTTTGAATTTTCTATAACAAAGAATTTTTAAGATTCAAGACAATAAAAAACATATCAAATGTTTATTGTTTGGATTTAGCCTAATTCTGTCTTGTTTTCTTGAAGAAGCTTTTTGTCTTTTGAAACTTTGGGTTATATGCTTCTGTAGCCACTCATTCATTTGGGAAAAAACTGCTGAACACCTAAATGGAAGACATTTTGCTGGTCTTTGAAAATATAGTAGTAATTAAGATATACAAACCTGAGACTGCATAAACCTAGTTCATTTAGCCTGATAAATTTCTTATGGACAATGAATTTATAGGCTTCCTAAGCCAGCTTCTTTAGTGAGGAGATAAGTTCAGTGAAAAGTTCCTAACCTATTGTACATGATGACACATGATAAATAGCAAAAGTGTAAGTGCTAAGGATGGAGATGAGAATCAGCCTGGGAGTCTGGACCAAGAATAAAGAAATTCGGAGCATTTTGAGTTGTTTTGGGGGACACAACACTTAGGATGATCAAATATTGAGGAATAAGGTCTTATTTCAGGAATGGGAAGGTTTTCCTGTTGAGTATTTACTTAGGAAAGTTCTGTTGATGTACATTAAAAGGAGAAATGTTCATTCTAAAGGTTGAATATTGGTCAGTTTGCTCTACAGAACCTCTACTTGCCCAGATTGATGATCTATTTTTTTTGTAGTGAATTTGATGTAACTGTAGTCTACTTTTGCTGTATTATTATTAGCTTCTTGTTTTAATGGTTTTAGTTTTATTATTCCCATGCCTTTTGGATATACATCTTTAAATATTTTTTGTTGTTGTTGTTGATTGGGTGGGGAAGGTGAAATTGAAATATACTTAAAGAAAAATCATGGGAAATAATTTAACATTTATGGTGTTCTTTTCTCTCATCTGTCAAATGGGGATATTCATTGAGATGACTCATAAGGTCTGCATCTAAAATTCTTGGATTTCTGTTGACATTGTATTGCCTACCAAATTTTATTCAGCAATACTTGTGTACACACAATTACACAAGACCCTCATTATAAATTGTTAGTTTGGAGACAAGATAGCTTTATATGATAGTAGGAAAGGAATTCGATGGATAGATAGCACTCTTTCATTGATGCAGAATGCCTCCAGGTGAATTTTAGGATTCAGCTCCTAAGTGTTTTATCCGTCAATAAACAAGAGTTATTTTTTTTCCTTCAAAGAGTTATCATGTCCCTTTCCTGAGATTTTAAGTTCATACCCTGTACCACACCATTTAATTGAAATAATTTCCCTAGTTGTGTTTCTTTAGGCTTTTATTTGCAAATGACCTATAAGATCCTTAGTACAGGTACCATATTCTGAATTCCCTTCAGGGTCCAGCAGAATAAGGGTATATCATGGACTCTTAATCACTGGTTACAATGAGAATTATAGTAAGAAAAGTAATCAGTGTAGGAGCTACAAACCTCTATCTGTATTCCCTGAAGAAAGAGTTACCAGTTAGTTGGGAATGTTTGTATGATAGAGAGGTTGTCTAACCTACCATGATTGATGGAAGATTTCTTGCTTATAAAATCTCTAAGGTGGGGGCGCCTGGGTGGCTCAGTTGGTTAAGCGACTGCCTTCGGCTCAGGTCATGATCCTGGAGTTCCGGGATCGAGTCCCACATCGGGCTCCCTGCTCAGCAGGGAGTCTGCTTCTCCCTCTGGCCCTCTTCCCTCTCGTGCTCTCTCTCTTTCATTCTCTCTCTCTCTCAAATAAATAAATAAAAAATCTTTAAAAAAAATAAAATCTCTAAGGTGGGTGCATGGGTTTTATAATGGTTAAAACAAAAACAAAAAAGAGCATCTTAGAGAAACTCAACAGATGTTTGAGGTCTTCTGATACTCAAATTTGATCAGTCAATCCAATTAGTAGAGAAGTGATGTAATTTTTATGTGCTCCAGAAACAGGATACAAATGGGGCACATTGATCTAAGTAAACCTGAAAGTTCCAGAAGTCTTTTACAGGATGTTCCTTTGTTAACAATTCAACCCAAACCTAGATGTCCTATTTATAAGGTATTATGTAATCATTTGAGTAGTAATAACTACTCCATAGAAAGTAAATTTATTTAAAAGAGCAAACTATAAACTCCACAAAATATGCAATGCAACCGTCCATGGTGTATAGTATAGTCCAAAGTCAGCTAAGTACCCATGTTATAAGAAATATATTCTCTCCCTCTTCCTCTTCCTCTCTTTTTCTTTTTCTCTTTCTCTCTATGTCTGTCTCTCTATATATTGATTTTTTTACATATTATTTACATATAAACATATAATTTTCTATACATAAATATTATAAAGCTTGTTATGGGTATAAAATAAGATATGGGAAACTATGAAATGCCTTATACATATGATATTATTATTAATAACAGGAGCTCTCAGCTAATAGAAATAGTTTACACATTTTCCTACTCTTACGGTTAGAAATAGTTAACTCAGGTCTGTTTCCTATCATGTGCACTCTCTGTCTTGATGAGCGTTGTATCCCCATTGCTAACCTCAGCTTATCAATGATTTTTCCGCAATCTGTCAGTCATCAGTCTTCCACCCTTCTTCTGTACCTCATTATCTCCATTGCTACACATTAAGTTACAGAATTTTGGAACTGGAAGGGACTTGAAAAATCATCTAGTTTAATACATTCTACTCATTAGAAAAGAGACCTAAATATTTAAATGTTTTTTTCAAGAGCACCCAGTTATTTAGCATGGACTTTTGGACTTGAAACCAGATTTGGCGCTTTAGTCTAGTGCTTTTCCTTTTGATCATCCTATAATCCAACCTCTCTTATCCTGTGCTTCCAAACTCTAGTGCTTCAACATTGGAATTCTATAAAACCTGAATTTCCTGCTTCACTCTGGCAAATTTCCAAAATTTCTTCCTAACTCTTCAACTTCCCCGACTGTTCAGTATCTTGGGAAAAATACAGGAGCTAGAGCAAAACTATTTTCCATCAGTATTTCAGAGAAAGGTTAATAGCATAGATTAGAGGAAGGAAATTGTTTATTGAGCACATGCTAGATGCCAGGCTCAGTATTGTTTTCATATTTCCTCATTCGGCCTTCACAACAACTCCGGGAGATGGGTATCATTATATCCATGTCAAAATAGAAAACAAGGACTCAGATTTTTTATCAGACTTGTCCAGATGCTACATTATTAGTAAGCATTGACAACGAGGCCAAACCCAGTTCCACCCAACTCCAAAGCCCATATTCTTTCATGAAAACATGCTACTTTAAACAGCCCATTTGGGTAGGAAACAACCAGTTGGTTATCTATTGAACTACAACCATGTAATCATTATAGGAGATACAAAGGAAAAATGGGACATAACCTTGAAGAATATGAAGAATTGAGATGAGGTGATTTGAGTCAGAACACTCTAAATGTGAATGTAGGAAACAGTGAAATATTTTCCCATATGTAATTGTATAAACATGTGGTGTTTGTGTGGTACGGTGACATGGCTGTTCTGATGGGCCAATAGTGGCTGATTATGGACAATAAGATCGTATAGGAAGGATAGGATCAGATGGGGAGTCTTGAAAATCAGGTAAGACTGTTGAACCATAAATACAGATGATAGATACTTTACCAAAGTGCAAACATACTGAATGCAGAAGGTTAAAAATATTATTTTAATCATAGTTATAAGATTAAAAATGAGGTACCTTGAAAGAAGAATTAATGGATCTTCGTATCAGCTTATATATAAAAAATAAAGGAAAAGTAAGTAAAAATGGCTATCAGATTTCTATCTTTGAAGCTGGGAGGCTACTACTAGAGGTAACATAAGACTGAACTGAGATAGTTAGGACTTTCAATAAGCTGTGAGAAAGATGATCTTTCAGCTGTCACATATTATGTTTAAAGTTATCCTTAACGTTCTGTAACAGTTGGAAATACAGGACCAGGGCACAGCTTATACCACAAGAGTAGATAATTCCTATAGTTATTGAGTACATAGAAACACTGAGTGGAAAACATAGCCTTAGTAGACATAAGAAGTCCAGAAAAGAAGGAGTGATTGGAAAGATCAAGGAATAATCATTAAAAAAAAAAAATCCATTTATAGGTGCCAAAGATGAAGAAAATCTCAAGAATCTGGTAGGTGTTCTACTAAGTCAAATAATGGAGTAAAGTTGAGGTCACTTATGGGGTAGACATCTGCCAAGTATTCCCTTTTCAACTTTTGTTGGGAATTGCTCCTCCACCTGTTTGATTCCTCAGGTCTGTCATGTTTTCACATGGCTCCACCTTCTGCCTCTGATTAAACCAGAGGTGAGCATCTGACTTAAGCTATGCCAAACGAGAGTCCTATCCTGAGTCTTTAAACTAGAACTGAAAAAGAGATAGAGTTTTTTTTTTTCTGGTGTAGAGGTTACAAGATCTAAAACCAGTGAGCTATGGCTGAGCATGTTTCCTGACCCAGAGACAAAAGATGAAGTGAACATTTGGCCTACATCCAAGCTCTTGGTTAAAGCATTTCCTGAAGCCCAACTGCAAAATTACCCTTTATATGGTTTGGTAGTTCATCTTTTTCTTTCCATTCTAGGAGTCAATTTTTTTTTTTTTTTTTATTTTCCCCTTAAGTTAGTTTGAGTTTGTTTCCGTTTTGTGCCAAAAAGGAAGCTCTCTTGATTAATCCTTTTTTTACTTGTTTATACATTTCAATTTTCTCATATAAAGGAGGAAATGTACATGTCAGCATACACATACATAGATGTCTGCTCAAATAATTTGAACCAAAAGTATGGCTAAATTACAAATGCCATTTCACCAACTATTTCTTCTCTTGTGTGAATACTACTGAAGCATTTTATTAGGTAATTCAATTTGAAACAGCTATGTCCTCTTTTATACAGAAATAAATCTTTATATATTTCCTTTAATCGACACGATTTCTTCAGAGGCTGTGTATATTAAAACTGTATTTTTGTGGAACCAGAATTAGATATTATGGTTTTTCTGGACCTATATTTCAGCAAGAATGACAGTAAAAATTTTAATGAGCCTACAACTGGTAAGACACCATGGTCAATTAGCAAGGACATTGGTCTGAACAATCAGCATTCATACCAGTTGAATTTTAGATCTTATTGCCTACACAGCACAAATGGATTTTTTCTTTGGTCTATATCTCCCACCCCTACCAAAGGAAATAAGTAAACTTCAAATGAACTTACCAAGTTTCCTACAGTCAATACACTACTGAATTGACCAGTCATTGGGTAGTGCTCCATGGCCATAAAGAGGGTATTTAAGACAATGCAAATAGTGATGGCAAGATCAACAAATGGATCCATAACAATTAAATTCACAAGATGCTTTACTTTTAACCATGCATCACAGCAGTCCCAGATCAAAAACACATTGGCAAATCTGTACCAGCATGGTGGACATTTCTGTCTAGATTCTTCAAGTTCTAGGGGGATAATAAAAAGGGAGAGTAGTAAAGAACAATAAAAATGAATTATTGTTGCTATAGATTATACATTATTTTATACAATCAATGCTTCTACCTGGGGATGGAAGTTCATATTACTTAGCTTAACAAACTTGAGAAGACAATCCCATTAAATATTTTCACAAAATATTCATTAAAAATTTCATATAAACATATAAACATCTTTCTCCTTTAATTAAATATAGGAAATAAACACCTTCATTTAATATTTTGCTTCAAATTAACTAACTTTATTACCTAATAACTAGGTAATTATTGATTATATTGCCATATTCTTTTTATCAAAACAATTTTTATTTTATCTTATTTATTTTTTTAGATTTTATTTATTTCTTTGAGAGAGACGGGAGAGCATGAGCAGAGAGAGGGAGAAGCAGACTCCCTGCTGAGCAGGGAGCTGGATGCTGGGCTAGATCCCAGGATCCTGAAATCATGACCTGAGCTGAAAGCAGATGCTTAACTGACTGAGCCACCCAGATGCTCCAAAACAATTTTTAAATAAGCTTTACAGAAATATTAAATGTGTCAAACACTTATTATTTCTTTTGAAAGTATCTATTTAAGAAAACTGTCTAAAGCTATGATCCTTATTAATGTGTGCGACCAATTCTGTCTTCTGATGTCTTCACATTAGCATTAATCTTGCACACAATGAGAATGTAGTATGTTCTTTTTAGTATAGATTCAAACCCATATCTACTTTTGTTATTCATATTTACTCATATCTTTCAGAATTTTAACATAAAATATTTTTCAAAGTTGCTAGTAATTTTAATGGGTGAAACCTGTTGTAATTATTATGTGACTGTTCAGATATCATACATGCCAACAGGACAAGATACAAAATATATCTGATATTTTCTAAAGAACACATGTTACACATGTTAAATCTATTTATATAAAAGACTTATAAAATTACAGAACTAATGTAATATTCCTCCAAACTTCATGAAGTGGAGAATTATTTAATGAATGAATAGGGGAGTATTAGTTGCTGCCCGTTCCCATGGGTCAAAATCAGCAAGCATTTGTGTAAGCTCTCCTTTGGAGTAATGTAATGGTTTCTGTGTGTGTGGAAGATGAAGAGATCATTTTTTAGGGTCAGTGTTGAACACAGGTTTTCATTTGTTCAGTTCATTCACATGCCTCCCCCAACCACATCACTGCCTCCCTGCCTGGAGAACAGACTAAAGCTTGAAAGAGATGTTTCCTCGTGCTTTTACAGACCAAGACTTAAGAAGGGAGGTGTATATTCTAATTGTTTAGGGATAATGTAACATAATGATAAAAACTCACTGACATAATATGGAGTGGGGAAATATCACTCTGCAGACAAGATAAGGAGTTAAAAAGAAAAGGAACAGTATTAGTTTTTGTAACCAGTGTGATAATACTGTATTTTATATATCATCTACTTAGACAGTTCTGATCTTGGGTAATTGACTTTGGTAGTTCTATGAGAAGAAATAGTCCCAAAAAGCATATAACCGTGTAAAGCTGACTATCCCATGTCCTGCTTCTTACCCTCCATTGTGTTGGTCAGGATGCTAGCTATGCTCATGGCTCTTTGCCTTCCAGAGGAATCCTCCAGCATCTCCATTGAAATCTGGTAAGAACTTAGCCTTCTCTTTCTGACTTCCGTTTCAGTGGTGGTGCCCTGCAAACCAAATACTGATGGTTCAAACCACCCTTTCAATGAATAATACAACACCACATAGCATTTCTTTGGATGGTCATGCTACATGCAGTTTCTCCAGGTAATAACTTTCAAGTAATAATAAAATACTGAGCTTATTATTAAGTTATAAACACTTTTTAAAAAAATTGTCACAGGTGATAGTGTTTAACAAGAATTCACCAGTTAGATGCAACTGTATAGGGCAATTTTGTTGCAGGAATGTTTTAATTAACCTGTTGGAATTTTCAGAGAAGTTTTCGTAAGCATGCTAAAGTCATATATTGTTCCATTTCACTCAAATGCAGATTATTTTCAGCTTATCTCAATGATTAATAATCAGATCAGTCTTCTCCCCCCAAAATAATAGGATTATAATGTTGCGAAGCTGAATTGTTTTCTTTGAAGCTGTATTGACAATATTGACATATATGGGCCAATTTTTTTCCATGCACAAACACAGATGTACAATGAAATGTGTGTGCTTTCCTGAGATTTCTTTGATTATTTCTATATGCCATCCTATAAGAAATCAAAACATTTTAGAGTCATTTTAATACACATCAAAACATTTTAGCATCCCTGTAATATCGATATATGTATGGAAACTGCCTATTATCAATATATATTGTCAATATATCAATATATATTATCAATATATTGGTCATGATAATACTTAATTTTAAGTATATTAAATTTCCAGAATTTGAATAAAAAATTATATAATTTGGTGTGAGCACACATTTATAATAACAATTTGGTTGTCACAGTGCCCATTATTTTGTGTTGGTAGGTCTACTGAATTTGCAGATATGTTTTCTCTTGGACTCTAAAAACTCTAAGGCATTTGAAAGCTAATGGTCCCAAACAATTCAATTGGTTCTAAAGATTTATTATTTTTCATTCAATAAATCATATATTATTTCTGAGGCATTTCATTTTGGGGAAGCAGGATGGTGTAACAGGCTAAACTGCCCAGGCTTTGATTATTTCAAATTGGTGTATAATGTCAGTAGTAGCTAACTTATCTATTATCACCTCTGGCAGAAGTTGTCCAGTAGGTGAGGTTAGAGCTGATGGTCCACCCACCAAGGAAACCACACCATTGCAATCCACAGTGCTGTGCATCTTCCCATTTGCTGGAAGCCCTGGCACCATCCTGGATGACATACTGGCCTGACTAACGTTACTGTTGCGTCGGTCTCCGTGTCTGTGCGGCACAAACAGTGAGTCTCTCCTGCTCTCGCTGTCTTCAAATGTACTGTGCTCATCATCAGCAAAGTCATTTTCAGAACCGACGTCCTTTGCTCGACCTCTGAAGCTGAAAATGCTTGTTTTGCTATTGCGTCGTGGGGAAAACAAGGAGCCACGGATACTTAACAGAGACTGAGGAGAGAGCAAGGAAGAAAGGAATTGGGAGGGGGGCGGGGAAACACAGTTACGTAACAGAAGTCTTAATATTGCAGAATCTGTTTGCATTTGGATTAGAATAGTCTTGCTCTTAAACACAGGTAATCAAGTTTATAGATAACACATATGTTTTGATATTTTTATTAAAGACCACAATGCAAATTTAAGTAAAAGAGTGTTTTTTTCTGATTAGGAATCCTAATTTGCAATTTGCTAAGTGCACAACCATTTCATTTGATCTTAACTCTAATACTGTGAGGTGGATTTTGTTATAATGTTATAGGTGTGGAACGTGATGCTAGAAAGGACAAATAATTCTTTTTGGAGAAGTGGTGGTTAAACAAATAGTAGATGGCTTTTACTCCGAAATGCTATGATCTGAAGGGCATGCAACTTGGAAAATAAATTATGGCTCAAGAGAGATTGTTGGCTCAAATTTAAAATATCTGTACCAAATGCGTTACTTCTAGATAATGACTTAAAAACAAAACTATTATCTCTCTGTTCTCTTCTTTTGAATTCTAAAAGGAAATTAGTTTACTCTTTTTCTGGATCTGTTTATCTCTGTCCACGTGGGAATAAAAGTCATGAAACTTACCTGTGATGCTGTCTTCCATAATTGCTAATAGTTTCCCAAATAGCTACTAGTGATTCACCTTAAGAGAATATATGTCATAACAAACACAACAGAGAGAATTCCTAAAGTGCCATATAAATTGCTATTACTTAAAATTCAACACTGGATTAAAAAAGCAAGACATATGTACATGACTTTACTGAAGAGGGTGATGCAGAAAACAGCTTATTCTTCAGATCTCACTTTAATTTTATTAAAAGTAACTGGATGATTCAAAACTTTTTTATTACACATATTCACAAATAAATTGAGTAAATGGTTTCTGGTACTAGAAAATGAAGATTTAGCATGAAATCCATTCTTTCACCTTTTGAATGAATTTTAAACTAGCGGCACCAAATATGTCTATTCTAGCCTTGGTCATAGTTTTCAAAAACATCTCTATTCAGTCTGTGGAATCTTTGTTTACTCTCCTCATCGTTAACAATGACGTTCTCCATTGCTCCCCTCTGCTTGGACTCTTGTGACCTCTCCTACCTGTCTTCATAGCCAGGGTTATATATATATATGTATACATGCATGTTTATATGTATATATACCTACATATGTATATATACGTACACACACATATGCATACATATCCATGTGGCCACAACAAACATTCCTGTACCTTTCCATTCTTCTTCCAAACTTCAGTGTAAAGCCAAATAAAATAATTTTAGTGGGAAAAAACATAGGAAAGGCAGACTCCATCAAATTTATTTTTGGATCCTCTGCCTAATTAGGTCATGCTCATTTTCTTAGGCCCCATTTTTAGCTTTATTTTTATGGCTTTTCCCAGACTGCAAAGCACCAGAATAATCATGTTGCCCTCTGTCATAGTGATGTTCTGGAAAGATAGTATTCATTAAGAAATGTGCTGTTGCTTTGGACATAGTTAGACTATCCAGCTTGTCCAACCCAAGACTGTGCTTTTGTGACACTTAGCTTGCACACAGTTGGCTACCCAATGTCAGACAGTAGGTAGACTGATTTTCTAGTTAATCAAAGTGATCAAGAAATCAGGTATCATGAAGACTTAAACTCAACCCCCAGTAATAAAGAATGTTAGTGTTTTAATTTCCTTAGACTCAATTTTAATTCTCAATATAATACTGGTCATTATCAGACTTGTGTTTCAAAACTTTAGTGTGTATTTTTAGGTCCCAGTTTTTTTGTTTGTTTGTTTGTTTTGTTTTGTTTTTTATTTGACTTGGGATTCAGTAAGTAGGGAATAGGACTCTGGAATCTGAATATTCAACACACATTCCAGGTGATTCTAATGCAGGTACCAGAAGAATACTAACTTTGTCTTGCATTAACCCCTAGGATGGTTCATTGTAATCATCTTAATATACCTATGTTCAGCGACTGTCTTTGGAAACTGAGAATCAGTCTGTACTATATTGGTTGAGAGTATATGGTATGTGTGCATGTTTATAATGTATCTGGTACATGCCTTTAATTTGAATGTTTTTATGTTGGGGTGTTTTCAAAGGCATTCCAGAATTTTGACTTTTATTTGAAACTTCTGTTCACTCTTTGGAAAGTATAATAATGGGTGTGAGCACAGCTTTCAAAGCAACAGAGACTGAAAAAGAAGATACCAAAAATAGTGTTCAGAGAAAATAAACCAAAAATAACACACTAGAAGATGCAGCAAAGTGGAGGGAATACCCACAGCTGTGGCAGTCCTTTCTCTAAGGAAAACAAGCTTTTA
This sequence comes from Eumetopias jubatus, assembly GCF_037043125.1. Taxonomy (NCBI): domain Eukaryota; kingdom Metazoa; phylum Chordata; class Mammalia; order Carnivora; family Otariidae; genus Eumetopias; species Eumetopias jubatus. The sequence continues at coordinate 66,559,563 of NW_028274809.1, read as the reverse complement.
TGCTTTAAGGACCTCAAGGCCATTTTTCTTTGCTTCAGGCATGACAAAACATGAATCCCAGGTATCTTTATTTTTTTGCCTTATTCCAAGAAGGTAAATATGAACTTTCTCTCTTATAATTTTTGTTAACAAAAGGGAAAATAGAAGAAATTAGGTCTGTAAAACACAATCCTGCAGGTAGGGATTGAACTTGAAGTCAACTGGGAAAAGTCCAGATGGAAGATGATGCAGAGAATATAAAGATGTTCTCGTGGAAAAATGTAAAGTGAGTATAGGAAATACTCAATAGCATTTCAAGTTAACTGTGTGGACCTATCAGTGTTTTCAATAAATCAACAACTATACTTGGTTATAGCAACAAACCTGGTTTAAAAGAAATTGTCTCGGTGTGTTCAAACAACATAGCTAAAATCTTTGGAGGGGATTCACTTCCCATTGTACACCCTTAAGTACCTTTTCATGTTGTACTATGAACATGGTTTATCTATTTGAAGATAAAGTAATGTAATAAATGTAAAATAACATTTAAAAATTTATATTAGTAGAGGGCTGGGTACCCATAATTGGTGGCTTCCCTGCCTTGACATTTTCAGAAGATAAATTTGTTTTGAACTCATGCCATGTCCATCTTCTGCTTCCTATTCCTACTACCCTTGCTGATTCTCTTTACTATCACAGAGCCCTTTTTTGTTTATACAACCAGAAATTGTAAACAGCTTCTGGTATATTTTTGTTTATGAGTTGTGTTAATGCTCCCTGCCTGTTTTTACTGGGATTTGTAAATATCAGTGTTAATAGGATCTTTCTTTTACTTTTGAAATATCTCCCATCTGTCTGTCCATTTATCTACCTACCTACTATCTATCTACAAATACTATAAAATGAACTACATATAACATACGTATATACTGATTCTGTTTTTAGTGTTAAAACTCTGGCTGCCACCTAATTTCTCTCTGCTCTAGCCTCTCTGTGGTTCACTCAACACAAGCCTCCCAGCTGCTCCTTGAGCATTCCAGGCATACTGCCGTGGCAGGGCTTTACACTTGGCTCTTCCGTGAGTCTGGGATGCTCTTCAATGAGATATTCTCTTCCTTTGCCTCCTGAAAAATCTTTGCTTAAATGTCTCCTTTACAGTGAGGACTTCCCAAACCACCCTATTTAAAATTTTTACATCCACTTAGTGCTCCTGATCCCCTTTTCATGATTTGCTTATATTTTCCCATAGCACTCATCACCTTCTAACATAGTCTGTAACTTATTTATCTTGTTTATTGTCTGGCTTCTTCTTTAGTGTAAATTTCCATGATGTCAAAAAGTGTTTTCATTTTCTGGAACTATTTCTGCCACATAGTAGGTGGTCAATAAATATTCGTTGATTGGCTAAATCCAGTTTCTATTAGAGCACAGTGATGAAACAGTGATGGAAACAATACTTTTTTCAAAAACATATAAATATGCTCATGTAAATATTGCTACTGTGCAAACACCTATGTGATAATTGCAACTACTCAGAAGTTTTTAGTTTCCCTCATTTGGAATCATTCACCAATTTTAACTTAAGAACTTTACTATTTGTCACATAAGGTTTCTATATATTGCTTAATCTCTCACAACTCTTTAAGGTAGACATTATTACCCCCTTTTACAGAAATCTTACAAAAATACAAGTCACTTGAGTAGGGTAACAGAACTCACTTGGGAGTTGAGATATGAACACAAGCTTCTGTGACCTCAGTCATTATGGTATAGTGTCAAATACACCTAATGCTAATGACTCCTAATAGACCTAATAATGCTAAAATATCAAGGTAACAGTTTAAGCCAAAAGAATCTGGTCAGGGAAACTAACTTGCCCAGTAGAGCTTCCAGTTAATCCCAAATGTGTGGTACTTATTTAAACCATACTTTATATTTGTTTTATGCAAGATAATAATTAGATCTCTTGATATTGGCATTATCTGGAGGAAAATGGTTTTTATCTTTTAACTTCTCATGTGTGCACATCCATTTTTTCCCACTGTGAGAATTCAAGTTATTAATATGGAGTTTATTTATTTTTTTAAAATTTTAGTTACATATTCAATACAAATGATAAAAGAAACACCCATTGATAACTTTCATATGCTCTTTCCTCCCAACCAAGAGCTGAACACTATGCTGAATTTGTGCTTATCACTCCAATTTTTAAAAAAGTTTTTGTTCTTTATAAGAAGGATATCATACCTCTTGGTTGATATATAGATTTTGCTTTATCTTAATTATATAGTGTCCCTCAAAGCATATTTTTAGGGTATAATTCTGACCCAGATTAATATGATTAGAGAGTTAATAATTCATGGCACATGAAATTCTATTGGAACCAGTGTTCAAAGTCATAACTGTACTTATCACAGATTTCATAATTATTTACTCTTTACATTATGCAACCCATAAACTGTATTAACAAACAGAGTTAAAACTACTTTCCCTCTTTGACTTGAAAATATGCTGAAGAACTCTGTAGTTGGCATTAAGTCAGAGCAAAAATAGACTGTCTTCAATTTAGGTCTCTTCCAAGAGCATTTAGGTCATCATTTCATTCTAATGTCTCATAGCATGACACCATGTCAGCATAATGGAGACTTATGACAGCCCATGGTTCACATATCAAAAGATCAAGGCAAAATCCAGAGACATTTCTTTTCAAAATTCATGCATATGTGGCAATTACAACCTCAGATAATAAAGGCAGATACCCATATGCAAAGATAATAAGTTCATTTGAGGTCTCAAAATGAAAAAGGTAAACAAGAGATTTCAAACTCTCACTGAAGAGAGAAGTCTGATAGGTAAGTTTTACCCTCCTTACCCCCCAAAAAACAGAAAATGAAGAAACATGGCCTCAAAATAGAGTATGTTTAAAGCTGATTGCCTTAAAAGTTATTATGGTTTAATAAAAGTCTCTTTTAAAGACAGCGTATGATACAAATTAAATAATCATGTTAAATGTTAGTTCCTTGTCCCTCATTTATATCAGATATTACAAAAATATACCAAAACAAAATACAGTAATTACAAAGCAATAGCAATGACAGAACAAACTGGAGCACTTCATAGAAAACCATACCTGATGAGGGGAGTAGAATTTCTTGTCACTAGTCAGTCTGTTTCCATCCATGGAGAAAAGGAAGCTTCTCCTTTTGACACTGTCCTCAGATTCAGATTTGGGAAACCTGTCTCCCTCTCCTTTGTTGTTTCCTTCAAGATGCTCCCTTTGTCTTCTTTTCTTCCTCCGGTTCCTCCACTCCTTAGCGCTTTTAGAACTTAACTTTGATGCCTCTGAAGAACTTTCCAGGAGCTCTCCTAACCCACCTATTCCACTGAAATCTCTTGAAGCAGCTGATGCTGCAGCAACTGCCTGTTTAAGACAAAGCCAGGCACTGCTTACAACAAGTAATTTTGGAAACAGTTGACTATGGTACAGATGTTGCCATTAAGACTACTAACTATAGGTAAACATTGTGTCTTCTGGTCATTTCATTGTGTCTTAGAGAGTTTACTTAATAATGACAGTTTAAAACAGTATAAAGCAATATGCTAACCTATGCATTAAGGCAGGAAAAATCTGGTTTGACACATCTCTTGGGGAGTCTTTAAAAAAAAAAAAAAACAACTCTTTTGAGATTAGCTTCATTTTCAAGGAAAATTTCTCTCTTAAAAATATCTTCTACATTTTAAAAGCAAATGTTCTCTTAGTGGTGGTTGCTGGTCTGATTACTATTCCAATTCCATCCACAGGCTTGTTCTTCCCCACATGTGATTGTGAACAACCGAGTGTTATTTTTTCCTTCTAAATCTAGGTCTAAAACTTCTTCTTTTCCCTTTTTGTGAACTCAAAGAATTTAAAGTATCTATTATTTTACCACTAGATAGAAGTAGTGGGAATATATTGGCTAGTTTGACCTCTTCCTCCATTTGAATTACACTTATTACTATAGTTCACATGGGGTTATGTTAATTCCAGAGTTAACATGATTAATTTATTACATAGCACTTTTAGCTTTAAATTTTTTAATGTTTATAAATTATCTATTATAAATAATAACAACTGATTAACATATCAATCAATAAGTACCTGAAATAATCATTTAAGGGATTATAAGATCTTCTTTAAATATTTTTTTTATGTTTCAGCACTAAGTATATTTAATCATTTTGAATTTCTGCATATACTAAAGAAACAACCAGCTCTAAGGTAAAGCATGGCAAATTGTTTTGTAGTGAATAGTATTTTTAGACTGGAAGTGATCTAACCATGACTAGAGGATGTGAAACAGTGATATAGTTCCTATCAAAGCTGAGTTCTCACTAAGTATATTCCTGTTTTTAAATATGATCACGGAAGTGGAAATGATTAAATTATGAGAATACTGGTTCAATTCTTTACATATGTCATTACTAAATACAAATAACTCTAATTTATATACCCGTTTTGTTTTATTTTCTCTACTAGATATACGGTAGGTGGGAATTTTGTCAAATGCATTTGTACACATTGCCTAGTATGTCACCTGACATAAAAAGTGTCCAGTAAGTGTTTGGTGAATAAAGATGAAAAAGGCATTCTGTCAATTGTCTCAGACACTGGGGTGGGTGAAGAATAAGACATATATAGACTTGAATTTTCAAGATATTGTAAAAAACTATGTGTCAGAATGGTCTGTATAACAGAAACATTTTAGGAAAGAAGATAAAATTTATAATGAGTATGACAACATGTGCTTTTTGTTTTTTTCTTCCTGAGGAGAAGCAAACCCTTCACAGTAGCTTCCATTTCTGAATCTCATCTCAACACATTACAAAGAAAAAAAAAGGTTTAAAACTAAAGGTGCTATAAATACAAATTCTCTAGGATTGTCATGATCCCAGGGATGGGAACCATAGTACTACATATAGTATTAAATATGTGTTGGGCTAAGCAATGTAAAATGTACATAAAATGTAAAACAGATATTTGTTTATATTGAATACTATATTCAATTTAAGACTCAGTATAAGACAATGCCTAGCAATTAAATGGAACAGTAATTCAGAATTTGGGTATTTATGGAATTACATACAGTCGTATAACCAGATTTTGTATTTAATTCTTGATTATTAGTATCACATTTAATGTAAGTAGTAGAAGATGAGAAATATTAAAGGCCTTTTGTAAAGATGAATGAGGCTAATGTAAATATATATAAAATAAAGTGAATAAACGAGGCACTTATTTGTAGCAAGTTAAATACAGTTGCTTAGTGCTTGATACATAGAAGATACATAATGTAGAGCACGTGTTGAAAGAATGAATATACATATATTTATTTTTATCCAGATAAAGCCCTTAATTATTCTTTCCACTTTGTATACACAGTAACACAGTGCAACACATAGCGTTAATCATTTATTGACTTGTTTGTAGTTAGAAATGAAGTGGTGGTAATATTCCTTTGCCATAATCCTGAAACTCATGTTCATTTAAATCACTTCCGGAATTTGTTTTGCATAAGACATAATTTCCCTACCTATTCTGGATAACTGTACGAATAACTCAAAACTAAAGCATTTATAAGGCAACAGTGGTAACCTCCCGACACAACACATTTTCTGTGTCACTCATCAACTCAACCTGTCATTGTTCCACTGCCAGTGATTTGCCGATTCCCTCAAAGGCAGATGTTTCCTGTCACCTCTTATGTCTTTGTACCTGTTTCTACCCATCTCTGTGATAAGACCAATGTCCTGCTTACTTAGACTAAGAGTATTGCTTTCACTGGCTTGATGAATTCCTCTTTTTTTTTTAAAAATTATTTATGTAAAAGAGAGAGAGAGAAAGAGCAAGTGCACAAGCAGGGGGAGCAGCAGAAGGGGAGGGAGAAGCAGACTCCCTGCTGAGCAGGGAGCCTGATATGGGGCTCAATTCCTCTTGTAACAAATAACAAATATATGCTTAATATTTACTCAAGGAGTAACATTTCGTTCTTCTTATAACATTTCTGTGTGATTCAATGTAAGCTCTATAACTCACTGTATTTATGTGTCCTTAAGAAATGAAGCTGCGTGACTGCTTGTAATTACACTTCACTTTAAAACATAAATCCAGTTTAAAAAACCCATTCAGAATCACAAGACATTAACTATAATACCTGTTTCAATTTTACCTCTAATTACATTGGCTCTCTTAAATGCCAATATTTCTAATTTTGTCCCAAAGCTTCCTATTAAATTTTTCCTATCAGAGTTGTATACACTGCTATGGGATATGCTGTCTTGGGCACCATTAGGCATTTAAAGATCACAAATTAAATGCCAAGCACAGTTATGATGATTCAGTGTAAAACATTTTTTTTTTTTTGGTTGGGTTTTGTCTTCAATCATCCTTTAAAGTTACACTTGATTTGTGAGTTCACTGAGCTTACTGTTACTTTTTCATGTCTAAACAATGACTAGCTTTAGGAGGTCCTTCAACAGATACTAATGAAAATGGAAGAGATGCTAGGCCTCATGAAGTCATTGGCTAGATGATACCTTTGAAGAGTGACAGGTGGTTAGCAAGACATAAGTTACAGTGGGTGGAGCACCAATGATCTCATGGGTAGACTATGTCTCCCTCTCTGTCTGCTTCCAACACCTTCTTCTGTTTCAGTATTGGCTATTTACTGGGCATTGTTACCTGTGTTCTCAATAAGGAGGTAAAATTGGATTGGTACTGTGTCATCCCAGTCCAAATTAAAACACTGGGATCATTTACCCTAGGATCAGTTTAAATTTTTGTACATATGAAGCTAAAGCTGAGGCAAATCATGACTTGATCACTGGAATTCAGTAACAGACTTTTAAGTGAAAAGAATGCACATTTTTTTAGTTGACCTAATTAGGATGTAGATAATTAGATTCTTTAAACTTCTAATAGACATAGTGCACTTTTACTTATAAATTTGAAAGATTCTACTCTTTTAATTGATGCTATATTTTACCCTAAAGTGGCTGAATTTCAGAATATACTCTTACTTCTGTACTATATATCTATATAGTATTTTCAAGCACATTGCTTTGTCTGTTTTTATAAATGATAATAGAATAATCCAATGCTATAAAATACATTTATGTACAATCTACAAATATTATTTCCCATATTCATTTAAAACTTTGAAATAAATAATTTGCCCTGTAAATAGATAACATATTTCATTATCTTATAAATGTTTTATTTATAGTGATCTGAAATAAACTCTTAAGTACTTGAAATGTAGTAGAACTTTCTGCCAAGCATGAGGTATATTTTAAGTATCACCAAACTTATTTAAAGCTTTCCTTATTAAATCACTAAAATATAGCCATGATACTGCTATGTACCCAATGGTAAGAGGAAAATAGCAAAGCTAGCATGTTTAACAAATGCTAAGAATGTGGTTGGGCTGGGTAACCAGCTAAACAGTTCATTGTCAAATCCCTGTCTCACCAAAAAATGCCTCAAAGAAAAGGACTTAATGCTATATGTTGTGCATCTTCAAATTAACTCAGAATTATTAAAAACTTAAATTTTGACTCTACCCATTGTATCTATAAATCTGTCATTCAAATAATGCTTTAAATATCTGGAACTGTCCATCTGAAAAAAAAAACCCACTATGTATCAAAAAGTCACTATGTACAAAAGCTGTTCGGACTACTGCTCCTGGCTAAAAGATATAGTAACAGGGATTCGCTGTCCCTCCTGAAAGAACCACTAAAACAGACAAAATACATGTAACACTGGTTTTGAAGACACTGCATTAATGGCACATTGGGTAGAGTGTTCAAAAGGATCTTCACTCAGTGGTAGGGAATAGTTAGCCCTAGACTAGATGCTCTGCTAGTTCTACCTAACAAATCTTCAAAGGTTTTGAGATGGAAAAGTATCAAGCTGTTTATAAGTAATGTAACTAATGTCCCCAAATAAGGATCAAGGATTTTTATAGGAATACAAACATATCCAGCACTGCAAAAGGTAAAATTAACAGTGTCTTGAATTCAATTGAAAATTGTCAAGAATGAAAAAAAAAATCAGAAATATATGGCCAGTAATTAGGAAAAAATTTAATTAAAACTGATCAAGATCTGACACAGACATTAGAATTAGAAGGAAAGGACTTTAGTTACTATAACAATATTGTGTATGTTCAATATGCTAGAGACATGGGAAATATAAAAGAGACTCAGATCAAGGTTTTAGAGATGAAAACTACAAAAACTGAGATGAAAAATGCACTGGATAGGATTAATAGTTTAGCAGACATTACAGAAGAAAAGATGATAAACTTGAAGACATAGCAACAGAAACTAATGGAACGGAAATTGACAAGGTAATTCTAAAAGTCCTATGAAGCTGGAAGGGACTTAGGATGGTTAGAACAGCTTTGGAAAAAAAATGGAGAGCTATAACTACCTGATTTCAAGATTTATTAAACAGCTACAGTAATAAAGAGAATGTGTATTGCTGTAAAGAGAAACAAATCAATTGAACAGAACAGAATAAACAAATCCCATTCACATCTGGACAACTGATTTTTGACAAGGTTCAAAGGCAATTTAGTGGAGAAAGAATATTTTGTTCAACAAATGGTGCTGCCCCAGTCAGAATGGCTAAAATTAACAAGTCAGGAAATGACGGATGTTGGCGAGGATGCAGAGAAAGGGGAACCCTCTTACACTGTTGGTGGGAATGCAAGCTGGTGCAGTCACTCTGGAAAACAGTGTGGAGGTTCCTCAAAAAGTTGAAAATAGAGCTACTCTACAACCCAGCAATTGCATTACTAGGTATTTACCTTAAAGATATAAATGTAGTGATCTGAAGGGGCACCTGCACCCCAATGTTTATAGTAGCACTGTCCACAGTAGCCAAACTATAGAAAGAGCCCAGATGTCTATCGACAGATGAATGGATAAAGAATATATATATACATATATAATGCAATACTACTCAGCCATCAAAAAAAGAAAAAAAAAAGAAATCTTGCCATTTGCAGGTGGGTGGAACTAGAGGGTATTATGCTAAGCAAAAAAAACCAATCAGAGAAAGACAGTTATCCTATAATCTCACTGATATGTGGAACGTAAGAAACAAAACAGAGGATCATAGGGGAAAGAGAGGAAAAAATAAAACAAGATGAAATCAGAGAGGGAGACAAACCATAAGAGGCTCTTAATCATAGGAAACAAACTGAAGGTTGCTGGCAGGGAGGGGGGTAGACAGATGGGGTAACTGGGTGACAGACATTAAGGAGGGCATGTGATGTAATGAGCACTGGGTGTTATATAAGACTGATGAATAACTGACCTGTACCTCTGAAACCAGTAATACATTATATGTTAATTAATTGAATTTAAATTTAAAAAAGAAAAACAACAACAAAAACAAATGGTAATGTAGTAATTTGATATCCATATGCAAAAAAAATTTCAACATATAAATTACACCTTACACAAAAATTAACCGAAGATGGGTCATTGACCTAAATATAAAACATGAAACTATAAAGCTTTTAGGAATAAAAATAGGAAATCTTTATGATGTTGATTTGGCAAAAATAAATACAACACCAAAAGCATGACCAAACAAACAAACAAAACTGATAAAGTATACTTTGTCCAAATTTAATTTTTATCTGAAAATACTATTAGGAGAATGAGATGACAAGTTACAGATTAGGAGAAAATATCTGCAAAGCATATATATCATCAAGGACTAAAGGAGGATATATAACGACTACTCGAAACTCAAGAAAACAAAATGGGCAAAAGATTTAAACATCTGCTTCACAATAGGAGCTACACAGATAGAAAATAACATGAAAATCTGCTCAACATCATTGGTCATTAAGAAAATGCAGAATAAAACAATGAGGCACTTAGTAGAATGGCTAATAAGACTGACAATACCGAGTATGGATAAAGATGTAGAGGAACTCTTACTACCATGAGTCAGATTTTACTGTCTTCCCATGATTTTCACCTTCAATTTATGTGTTTTTTTTTCCTTTTAAGCAAATACTGTTCTGTCTCTTCCCTCAAGACTTGAATGCCCCATTCACTATGCCCTGAGCTCAAATAGCCTCTCAATATTAATGAGAATTTAAAGTTGTCATCTAATGCAGATGCTTTCCTGATATCCTGATAGGGGCTGTAGCAAACACCTTTTATGCTACAGAAACCCCAAAGAATTGTTAAGAGTAGGTATACATAAAGTTTTCTTGTTAACATTTGAGATCAATTAACTTCAGAATAAAACCTTAAGTGTTATAATTAGGGGAGAAACATGAATCGTTGGAAATATCAGTTATGCATCTTTTCACATTAAACTGAATGTCAGATTCTCCCCTCAGGTTTCATGAGACACTTTCATAGTTTACTTTATCTTGAATGTGTTTTCTACCCCAAAGTAATTTGTTTATATATAATGTCAAAAAGTTCCTTTGATCTCAACTTCAGAAATAATTTTAGGTTTGAATAGCTTTCTCTTATTTCTAATGATAATGCCTATATACCAAATGAAAAGCTGGTTTGACCTCTATGCTACAGCACTATTCCTACTTAAAACTTACAGTAATAATAACAGTAACAATAATAATAAAACTTTGCTTATTATCACTCAGTACCTGAGCTTCTTCCTGTTGCTTTTTAAGCTGTTCCAGCATTTGCTGAAATTCAGCCTCTTTCTGTTCTGCCTCTTCCAAGGTGGCCTGATTCTGTTCCTCATAGGCCATGGCCACCACAGCCAGGATCAAATTCACCAAATAGAAAGATCCCAAGAAAATCACCAGGACAAAAAATATCATGTATGTTTTTCCAGCAGCACGTAATGTCTAGGGGAAACAAAGGATAATTTCATCAGTATTTTATATAATGTCCCCAAATAAAGATTTGATTTCCATAACTAGGTAGTGAGGAGATGAATACTTTTTAGGATCCAGTGTATTTTGACCAAGATTTGTTTGCTGTTAAAATGAACACATGTGTAAGTGCATGCATACATGTGCACACACACATAAATAACATTTAAATTAATCTGAACCTTGACTGTAGTGTCATTTGATACAAACACACATTTCAAATTAGTATATATTGGATATATATACAAAACCCTATGAAAATCTTAGAGTCCATAATGGGGGGCACTATTAACAAATAAGAACACTACCTTTAATTCCTTTCAATGAAGTTCTACTTCCATGGCAGCCTATACTACACCATCTAAAGATAACATCTTTCTTTCTCTTTTTCTAGCCCCTAACCATGGGTTTAACTTGAAATTTTTTATGTAATTGATTTTTAAGTATTTTCACATGTTCTTTTTATATCTACAATTAGATTATGAACTCAAAGCCATGAACATTCTTTCCATCTTCCATAGTTCTAGCAGAATATCCTTCATATAAGAAGTTTTTACTGTACATGTACTGACTGAATGAACAGTTGGGATTCTAGGCATACTTGCTTTGTACTGGACCCTCCTCTGTATTCTAGAGTCTTATTAACAAGTATCAATACTTGTCAGTTCATATATGTTCATAAAATTAAATCTCACACATGTTAATTTGAACCTTACTGCTGTGGTCTGAATGCTTGTGTCTCCCCAAAATTCCTAAGTTGAAAATCTAGTGCCCAATGTACTAGTATTAGAAGATGGGCCCTTTGGGAGGTGATTAGATGGTGAAGGTGGAGCTGTCATGAATGGGATTAGTGACTTATAAAAAGAACCTCCAGAGAGATCCCTAGCCCCTTCTAAGCAGATGATGACACAGCAAGAAGATGTTAGCTCATGAACCAATATTAGGGGCTTTTGCCAGAATGAAGCCATGCTGGCATCTTGATCTTAAACTTCCCAGTCTCCAGAACTATAAGCCATACACTTCTGTAATTTATAAGCTATCCAGGCTGTGGTATATTGTTGTAGCAGCCCTAATGGATTAAGACACTTACCAACTGGTAAAGGTTCTCCCAGTAGTCTTGAGTCATGAGCCGAAATAGAGACAAGAAAGCCCAACTAAAGGTATCAAAGCTTGTGTATCCATAGTTGGGGTTTCGACCAGCCTTCACACAGATGTATCCTTCTGGACACTGGCTGTAAGAGAGAGAAATGGTGCTAGCGGCAGGTTGGCAATTATTGCCATTTCAATTGATGTTGATGTAAAGGAATTGTCAAAACCCAGGGTTGCTGTCTATGATGGATTTTCTTGCCTTCATTTCCAGAGCACTTTAGGTAATTGCTTACAGTGATACTGTTATTAGATGAAATTTATTGGGAAAACCAATAGAAAACTGGGATGCAACGAGTCAGATTTGCAGACATTTAGAATGGCAAAGGGGCAGCAACCACACACTTTTGCCTCTGACTTCATCACTGTCTTGCTCTTTACAAAGTGGGAAGAATCAATAATTAAAAATGAAAGGCCAGAAAACAAAGGGTAGGGAATCACTTAATGAGCTACTTCAGTAGGCGCTTCTGTAGAACTTTATAAAATAAAGCTTATATTTTAGAATATTTGAGATTTACAGAAAAGTTACAAAGAGAGCCCAGAATAAATGCCCCATTTCCATGCTCAATTCCCTCTATTGTTAATATGTTAGTATGGTACATTTCAATCAATATTGATACATTATTATTAACCAAAGTCCATACTTCATTCAGATTTCCTCAGTTTTTCCCTAATAATCCTTTTTTTATGTTCTTCAATTGTTCTTTTTTAATTTTTTTTATTTTATTATGTTAATCACCATACATCATTAGTTTTTGGTGTAGTGTTCCATGATTCATTGTTTGCCTATAACACCCAGTGCTCCATTCAACACGTGCCCTCTTTACTACCCATCACCAGGCTAACCCATCCCCCACCCCCCTCCCCCGATAGTCTCTCATGGTTTGTTTCCCTCTCCAATTTCCCCCCTTCATTTTTCCCTTCCTACTATCTTCTTTTTTTTTTCACATATAATGTATTATTTGTTTCAGGGGTACAGGACTGTGATTCAACAGTCTTACACAATTCACAACGCTCACCATAGCACATACCCTCCCCAGTATCTATCACCCAGCCACCCCATCCCTCCCACCCCCCACCACTCCAGCAAACCCTAATATCGTTTTATGTTTCAGGATCCCATTCAGGATACTATATTACATTTAGTCACCATGTCATTTTAGGATCCTCCTGATAAAGTTTCTCAGACTTTCCTTGTTTTTGATTATCTTGATAGTTTTAGGAATACTTTCAGGTATTTTGAAGAATGTCTTTCAATTGGAATTTGTCTGACATTTTTCTCATGATTAGATTGGGGATGGATTTTTAGGGAGGTAAAATATCATTATTGTCACATCATATGAAGGGTACATATGATCAATATGACTTATCACTGTTGATACTAACTTTTGTCACCTAATTGGAGGTAATGTTTGTCAGGTTTCTCCACTCTACATTTACTCTTTTTTCCCCCCATACTGCATTCTTTGGATAAAAGTCACTATGTGCAGCCCACACATTAGGATCCGCCTTCTTAAGAGTAGAGCATTTACAGAGATTATTTGGAATTCTTTTGCATGGGGGATTTGTCTATTATCTCTCATTTATTTATTTATTTCCTTTTCAATTATTTCTTTATATGAGTAGGTACTCATGATATTCATTTCATACTTTGAATTCTAGTTTAATTGTTTTATTTATTTTGTTGCTAAAATTGTTCCAGTTTTAGCCATTGGGAGCTTTTCCATTGACTCCTGTATCTCTTTGATGTAACCCTATGGTTCTGTGTGTTTTGTTTTTGTTTGTTTTTTAGCACTTTCTTACTTTGTGGCACTACAAGATGCTTCAGACTTATCTTTTATATTTCCTACTCTAGAATCGGCGATTTCTCCAAAAAGTCCTTGTTCTTTTATTGGAGAACAGTATTAGAACCCAGGACAAGTGTGTGTGTGTGTGTGTGTGTGTGTGTGTACACATATATCTCCTTGCTTTGTCAACTGAGGAACTAGAAGCAATGACACTGCCTTAGCAATAAACATAGCACCCAGATCTGGCTTCTAATAACACATATGTGTCTACGTGTATGTAAACATCTATACCTCTATTAAGCTAAACAGGAGGTAATACTGTCTCCAACCCTATTTCATCACCTCATGATATCATTCTAGACTCCTACCTTTGCGTATCTATAACTTCTCATTCCAAAAGTGGCTGGCTTCTATCATCTACTATCTATATGCTTAATTGTTCAATACTAGTATACATGGATAGTTGTTTCAGGATTGCTAATCCATACTAGCATGGGAAACAACTTTATCAACTAGAGTACAGTTTTTTTTTTTTGCCTTTGCCTTACACACTCCACTTCCAAAGTTGTTTAGATCAACACTTATTCTCCTACTCCTTCAGTGAGGTTATTTTATACATTATAAATGTATTTGTATCCCTTTGTTACATTCTGTTTTTCAACTGGGGATACCCCAACCATACAAATGCTTTTTTTTATTTGCATACACTGTTAACTCTTTGTACTGTTAAGTTCTATGAGTTTTGACAAATGCTTAATGCTCACCATTACAGAATCATACAAAGTTTTTCCACCCTAAAGAATCCCCCATGTGTCACCCAGTCAACCCCCTACGCTGAACCCTTGAAAAACACTGATTTTTTTTTTATCATTTCTATTGTTTATCTTTTTCAGAATGTCATGTAATTCGAATCAGACAAATATAGGTTTTTCAGATGGGCTTCTTTTCATGTATTAATATGTATTTAAGGTTCATCAATGTCTTTTTGTGCTTGATAGCTCATTTTCTTTCTTTTTTAAAAAAAGATTTTATTTATTTATTTGTCAGAGAGAGAGAGAGAGAGCACACAAGCATGGGGAGCGGTAGGCAGAGGGAGAAGCAGGCTCCCCGCCGAGCAGGGAGCCCGATGTGGGACTCGATCCCAGGATCCCGGGATCATGACCTGAGCTGAAGGCAGATGCTTAACCAACTGAGCCACCCATGCATCCCTCATTTTCTTTTTATTACTGAATAATATCCATTCACTGGGATAAATACATCACAGTTATCCATTCACCTGTTGTGGGACATCTTGATTGTTTCCAGTTCTTGTGATTATGAATACAACTGTTATAAATACTCACATGTATGTTCAAGTTAATTGGCTAAATATCTAGTAGGGAAATTGCTGGATCATATGGTTAGACTGTGTTTATTTTGTAAGAAACTGCCAAATTGTCTTACAAAATTGTTGCACTATTTTGCATTGCCTCCAGCAATGAATGAGAATTCCTGTTGTTCTGCATCCTCACCAGCAGTTGGTATTACCAGTTTTTTTGGATTTTAGCCATTCTAATAGGTATATAGTAGTAACTCATTGCTGTTTTAATTTTCAATTCCCTAATGACAAATGATGTTTAGCATCTTTATATATCTTTATTAGCCATCTGTATATATTCTTTTGTAGGGTGTCCAGATTTTTGCCTATTTTTAAATTGAGTTATTTGTTTTCTTTTTGTTGAGTTTTAAGAGTGCTTTGTATAGTTTGGATACAAGTCTTTTTTTCAGATAAATTTTTTGCAAACATTTTCTCCCAATTATGGCTTGTTTTCTCATTCCCTTTATATTGTCTCTGCAAAGCAGAAGTTTTTAATTTTAATTAAGATTTTTTCTTTCCTGGATTGGGTTATTGGTGTTTAAAACTTATCACTAAATCTGAAGTCATGTAAATTTTATTCTCTGCTTTCTTAAAGAAGTTTTATGGTTTTGTATTTTAAATTTAGGTCTGTGGTTGATTTTTCTTTTCTGGTGTTTATTTATTTATTTATTTTTATTATGTTAATCACCATACATTACATCATTAGTTTTTGATGCAGTGTTCCACTATTCATTGTTGTCTATAGCACCCAGTGCTCCATGCAGAACGTGCCCTCTTTAATACTCATCACCAGGCTAACCCATCCCCCACCCCCTCCCCCTAGAACCCTCAGTTTGTTTCTCAGAGTCCATAGTCTCTCATGGTTGTCTCCCCCTCCGATTTCCCCCCCTTCATTCTTCCCTTCCTGCTATCTTCTTCCTCTTCTTCTTCTTCTTCTTCTTCTTCTTCTTCTTCTTTTTTAACATCTAATGTATTATTTGTTTCAGAGGTACAGGTCTGTGATTCAGCAGTCTTACACAATTCACAGCGCTCACCATAGCACATACCCTCCCCAATGTCTATCACCCAGCCATGATTTTGAATTAGTTCTTGTGTAAGGCGTGAGATCTGTATCTAGGTTCATTTCTTTGCATATGGATTTCCAATTGCTTCAGCCCGATTTGTTAGAAAAACTTTCCTGTCGCCATTGAATTGAATTTTCCTCTGTCAAAAATTAGTTGATTACATTTGTGTAGGTCTATTTTTTTTGGGGGGGGGTGTCTGTTCTGTTTCATTGATACTATTTATCTATTCCTTCCCCATACCATACTGTCTTCATTACTGTATTCTTATAAGAAGTCTTGAAGTTAGGTAGTTTCTTTAGAATTTTATTTGATATTTAACAAGAGTGGCTATCAATTTTACCATGTAAATCACCTAACCCTTACTAAGTACTCAATAAAGAGAAGTGATTCTTATGGTTTAATAGTGATAAAGTATTCATCATCCAGCCTTATCCAAAATTTTATCTAGGCCTTTACATTAATCATAATAATAAAAATAATACCTAAAATGCAATAAACACTTATGATGGACCAGGTGCTAAAACAAGGACTTTATGTGTATTAAGTAATTAATCACCAAAACAACCCTAAGAGACAATATTACTCTCCACATTTTAGAAATAAATAAAATCAGATACAGAGAGCTTAGAACACTTTTCCAAAGTCAGAGTTTGTAAATGGTGGAGTTAGGGTTTGAATCCAGATATATATGAACTCTAGAATTCATACTCTTATTCACTACATTCTCCTAACAAAAGTTAGGAAAAATATCAGGAAAATAATACCCCAAACACCATATCCAGAACTGTTATACATTTTCAATAATACAATAGATCTTTATGGCCACATGAATTTCCCATTTTCTAGGATGACTCAAAATACTTCTGTGTAAATTCTGTGGTTTAAGAGTCACTAACTCTTGCCATCCTTGGCTTCTAAAAAATTACTCTACACCCTGACCTAAAATCAATTTAAAATACTCTTGGGAAAATATGTTAAGTATGAGTGACCAGCAGGATGACTAAGATATTAAAGTGTCTCTTATTGTAGAATGTGACCAAAAAGAACTATTAGGCATATAGACCTAGACAAGCCTTTGACATATATCTGTCCCTTGGCTCTTTTGCACATGGGGTTTTCATGCTATTTCAAGAATACCCAACTCTCTCAAAGCAGTTTCCCAACTGCTGAAGATCATGTTATATTCTGGATCTTTTCCAGCCACAGCAAAACTTATCACATCAACACATACCCACATCAATCAAAATGTTCCCTGTATTTATTAAACAGCTCTGATGGGTTTACAAAAAAGACAGACTATGGGTCTTCACACTTGGGGGTTATAATCAGGTACATCTAAACTATGAAATTCTGGAGAAAAGGTCTTCACCCAGAGGGGTGGTTTTAATGACCATGAGTTTAGAACTGATACAGTCCTCTAACAAAGAAGGTACTTCCTACGTAGGTAGCATCACTATTATATACATGTAAGAATACCCTTGTATTTTTTTCCTATCTGCTTTTTCCCAAACTGTTCTAGATTTTTTTAAATTGTGCTTCTTACCCTGCATCTGAGCCATTTCCACAGAGTAGAGGGTCCTTTTGTCCATCCAAAACATAAAAGTGACCTGTTAATATAAAGAATAAACTATTTCATTTCATATCTGTCCTACTGACTTTGGGAATAAATGAGAGCTTGACTGTCTCAGTTATTTCCAAAGTGGACACAATGAGGTATATTTACAAAAATGGTTTCAAGCCCACAGCCTCAACTATTTATAGTTGAAAATTCAGCAACACTAAGGTTAACAATGTAGCAATATTTCTTACTGTCATCTTCAATATAATCCTTCCAGTTAAATGTACTCATTGTTATATTAACAAATATCCCATTTGAATCCATTGTGCCATTAAAGTAGGATGTGGTGTTGGTTTCAAAAGCAGAATCGCTTGGGGGCCATTGCAAGCATTTATTCCGCAGGTTGCCCATGAACAGCTGCAGACCAATTAGAGCAAACACGCTCAGACAGAACACAGTCAAGATCATGACATCAGAAAGCTTCTTCACGGACTGGATTAGGGCCCCTACAATGGTCTTTAAACCTGAGGAGAGACAGCAATAGGTCATCCAAGGAAGAGTGTCATAATCCGTAATGTCTTCTTAGTCATACACATTCTCTTTTCCCATAAATGGTTGCCTGGCTATTTAGACACAAAGCTTTATGGATAGCCAGATGGTTTGGGAAATGGATGAAAAGCAGATTTTATTTATGAATAGTATGTTTTCTGGAGGTTTAAAATGAAAGTGTAAATATCTAGGCAGGAAGCTTTTTTGTGTGTGTGGTTTTATGTGTTGTCATGAACATCTAAAGAAGAACTTGCAGTTATTTTTCACATCAGATTGTGTTTCATGAGGCATCTCCCTCCAACCCATTCTTTACACCAGCCTCTAAGTAACAATAATTCAGAGGAGAAAAGAATTTTAAAATATTAAATATCCTATGCCATGCTGTTCAAGAATAATCTTTTCTCCTTTATAAAAGGAGATCTATTTTCATAATAGATCTGCAGTGAATGGGAAACCCAAGTAAGTTAGTAAAGGCATGGTAGTAAAGCTTTTTCCAGATTGTAAAAGAGAAAACTTTACATCATAAATGCAAAAAGAGAGAGAAAGCATGAGAGAGAGAGTGCACACACGTGCACAAAACTAGTATTTTTATAGACAACTCATGCAATTCTCTGTTAAACTCAAAGGCTGACTTTATAAATAAGTATGTAATTTCTAAACTTTTAGGAACCGAACTGCTTTGAAACATCATTTGACATTCTTGAAGTTGACAAACAAGAATAATAAACAACAAGTCTAATGACCTAAGTGTGATTTCAACCTAACTATTATTACAGTGTATTTAAATTCAGCCCCAGTGTTTAACCTAGCTCTCACCTGGAATGACTGAAATTGTTTTCAGTGCTCGGAGAACTCTGAATGTTCTCAGTGCTGAGACATTGCCCAGGTCGACAAACTCTGTCACGTATCTGTAATAGGGAGTTCACACACAACACAATAATACACAAGAAAAGTTGGAGGTACAAGGAGCCTATCATCTTACACCAGTTTCTTACCTGGAATTACAGAAATAGTTTTCAGAGCTCTCAAGACTCTGAAAGTTCGAAGGCCTGAAACATTGCCTAGGCTTACAAATTCTGTTACATACCTGTAGAATTAAATCAGAGTTACTGATAGTTTTGGCAAAGTTTATACCAAATAAAGAATGAAAGTTGGGTTTGGCGTATAGAGCCCCTTGAGTTTAACAAATGGAATTGCTATAGACCTCAGGATGCC
Organism: Eumetopias jubatus; assembly: GCF_037043125.1. Classification (NCBI taxonomy): domain Eukaryota; kingdom Metazoa; phylum Chordata; class Mammalia; order Carnivora; family Otariidae; genus Eumetopias; species Eumetopias jubatus. The sequence goes on along the minus strand of NW_028274809.1, from coordinate 66,539,992 downwards.
ATATGTTGAAAACTGCTTTTAAGGAATAAAATTTTGTTGTCTTATTTCAGTGTAATTTTCACTAGTATGAACAAGTTTGTTTGTAAGAAATCAAAGTACAGTTGGAGGTATTATGCTCAATGAATAACTTCATTTTGATGAAATGGAAGACTAAATGACATGAGAGTAATTGTTTAGTGCTCACTTACCAGATAGATTTACCTTACTATATGTATTCTAATGTGTATTCTCAAAATATATGAGGCATATGGTTAATTTGGCTAATAAGCAAACTCTGCATTTAAAATATGTCACAACCACCTGGTTTGTGCTACAACTATTTTCATTCCTTTGAGCTTAACAACTTTTCAAAAATACTCACGCCATCACAATGACACTGAAATCCAACCAGTTCCATGGATCACGAAGGAATGTAAAATCTTCTAAGCAAAACCCTCTTGCCAAGATTTTTATAAGTGACTCAAAGGTATAGATTCCAGTGAATGTGTACCTAGGAAAAGCATCCAAATAAAAATTAACATTTTAATTTGAGCTGTTAATATACATGGTTTCAAATATGGCAAATCTTATCCTTTTGTGGTTTTTTAATTTGCTAAAATCTTATTTCATATTTCCATTTACAAAGACTTGACTTGTCTAATTAATCTTATAAGCCTGAGTAAAAGGTTAAACTGAAGAGATAGTATCTTCCCCAAAGAATCTGATCTTGTTTAACTATTTAGACTCTAGAATAATAGTTGCATATGTTTTATGGATAATGATCAAGCTTGACCCTCTAGAGCAACACTGTTTGATTAAAATATAACACAAGCTAGGGTGCCTGGGTGGCTCAGTCGTTAAGCGTCTGCCTTTGGCTCAGGTCATGATCTCAGGGTCCTGGGATTGAGTCCCACATCAGGCTCCCTGCTCCACAGAAAGTCTTCTTCTCCCTCTCCCACTCCCCCTGCTGTGTTCCCTCTCTTGCGTTTTCTCTCTCTCTGTCAAATAAATAAAATACAGTCTTTAAAAAATATATATATAATACAAGCTAAATATGTAGTTTTCAAATTTTCAGTAGCCAAATAAAAAATGAAAAACAAGTTAATTTGTCACATTATATTTTATTTAAACCAATGTATCAAAAATATTATTATTTCAACAACTAAGACTAGCCAAATTTCAGATTTCACATGTGGCTAGTGTCTCCCTTATTAGACAATATAGCTCTAGAGGTGAAATTTCTTGGATTTATTTATTTCTAATAAAATATTTCATTCAAATTTATTAATGATTAGAATTATTTTTAGGCATATTTCCCATGTCTAGTCTAGAAAATATGCTTCCCCTTTTTATCTTTAAGAGTCAGGCATAGAGTTTTAAAACTGCTTATCTCGTATATATCTACACAAGAAAAATTGTAATTTATTAGTATTTTATGTGTATGCATTCACACAATTACCAAAACTCATAGCAAAACCAAATTTCTGATTCTTACCTGCATCAGCTACCATTTCTATACAATTGAGCCAAATCATTTAAACATGGTTACGTTCAAATTTCAACCTCCAAAATGGTGAAAAGCTTTTCCATTTACTGTTTGATATATAGTGCATTTCTAGCCCTCTCTCCTTTGAGTGTCGACAATATTATTTCTGTTTCTTCCAAAAATAGTTGAGAAAGAGTACTTGTTTTTCAACATTGTGTTCTTTTAAAGAGTGCAATTTAAGATTATCCTTCAGATTATTTCACCCAGGCCACAAAGATTTGATTTACTCGTATTAAAATTAATTATATTTCCCACCTACTCGTATTTTATATGTGAATAAAGTTAGGAGAGTTATTTCTGCATTGTTCTCTGCAGAAATTTCTCTCATATGGGGGAACAAAGAAATAAGAAGAAAATCTATGCAGCAATCTTCACATCAAGTTCTCGGCCTTTTGGCTAAGATCAAGTGAAGTTTTCCTAAGAACATTCCTCCTCCTTTTTAAAAGAATTCAGTTGACTTTTTGAGAAATAAATATAATTGCTATCTTTACTTATTATGAAGTAGCTGACCTCTTTAGGAAAAGATATAATTTACAATGCCAAGCTTATATTTACTTGTGTTTTAGTGTGGACCTTTGCACATTACACATAATCACCATGACATTTCTGTTCAGAGATAGCTACCTTATGAAAAGCCGTAAGAGACAGCTCAGTGTACGTTTTATTTATCACATTAATGGTTAATTCCCTATGGTCTAAGCTTAGGCAATTCTGAGTTATCTAAGATTAAAGTCCCTACTGCTATCCCTGTTTTCGTTGATAGCTATCCAAAGAAGAGTGTCCTGGAGCTTAACATGTGAGACAGAGCTTTGCCCAGGACAGGTGTTCATAAGTGCTTATTAGCAAACTAGATTGAACAGGTAAGTGAGAATCAAGGGAACTTGATCTTTCTTAGCTCTGCCCCACTAGGCCCCTAATCATACTTTTGATTCTGTTCATGTCACTCAGGTTTTTTTTCCCTGTAATTATGATGCCTGTAGATCTGCCTGCCTTTCATAACATGACCCTCACTATACCATATGGTCCTCAGCCTATTCTGTGCATATCACCTCTTTGTACCAGGACTGTTTATGCTGTCAATGACCTGTTTTCATGTCAGAACTGAGTTCTTTTTTCTTTGCACTCTTGTTTATTTGGTTTGGCTTATTGGCTGTAACCACTAATTTTGCTTATTTTCCTGCTACTTTGCTGTCAAGTGATAAATGATCCTCATAAATGATAGGGAAACCTGTGCAAAGTTTTCCCACTGAATGAAGTCAAAAACCTTTTGTAGGGTAAGAACATTTTCATAATGGATGTAGTTATCTCTGAAAATGACTTTAAAAAGAGAGACCTGCTGGGGGGGCCTGGGTGGCTCAGTAGGTTAAGCATCCAACTCTTGATTTCGGCTCAGGCCACGATCTCAGTATCGTGTGATTAAACCCCACGTTGGGCTCTGTGCTGGATGTGGAGCCTGCTTAAGATTCTCTCTTCTTTGCCCCCCCAACTCTCTCTCTCTCTCTATCTCTAAGAAAGGAGAGAGACCTGCATATTCAAGTAATAATATGCAAACGTCCTCTTTACCTATCTTTTAATAATGTTATAGAAATGAGATTTGTATATGGTTAAATGCTGCAGTAATTTCTTCTAGGAAGAGTACATATAGAATGGTTTTATATGTCCATTTGTTAATCCACGAATCGTAAATGATAATTAAGAATTCTGTTAAATTGCTTGCCTCAACATAAGAACTAGATTCTCTACTAAAATGATTTCTAAGGAGCATTTCCCAGCTACTATAAAAAAAATCTTTAATGTGTGAAACTGACAAATGATGGCTTAGGATAGTGCATTAAATCCTCATAGAGGCCTATAAAAACAGAATTAGAAGTGGCAATATTTGTCATAACTTATCTCCTATTGGATATTACTTTTAAAAAATATGACAATAAAAAGAACGTGCTAGAAACTTTTTTTCACTAAACCTTATCATTGTATTATACAATACATAAATAGCCTACATAACCTAAACACCTTCTGTTTCACTAAATAATGTTTCTTTGTCATGAATAGCCTCATATGTAACTGATAACTTAAGGAATAGTGTTGTTATAATGCAGAAATTATGTTACTTAATGCAAATATTTCCCCAGAACATTAATGTTCTGAATCAATTAGTGGCATCTTTTTCCTCACACTTAAATAAAACATCCTTAGTGTTAAAGGAAGACCTTAGTGATAATGAAGAGAATTGACATATAAGAGCCTTTTTTAGTGGAAGCAGGAGCTAGATTAACATGCCCAAGAACTATTGTGCTTAGACCATTTCCTTTGTATTAAAATAATAAATAAGTGTATTATTTTGATGACATGATAGAAATGTCCCCAGGTCTTCATCTTAAGTGAGAAAGGACAAGCAAGGCCTGGAGTCTGAGACTCCAAAGGAGTCTCTGGCTGTGATTTTAGGTACAAATGTCTGTAGAGCTTTCACTAGGCCAGTATCTTTTTATTGGGATTGTTATGGTTTTTATTAGTGTTCTACTTACAAAGTTTCATAAGTTTTGAGTGATCTGCTCTTAATCATGTTTCCCTTTAAGCCCTGTTATTTTTTGAGCTATGATTTTGTAGAGAGGTTTTATTTCTTTTATGGAACACATCTGTGGTGTTTGAGCACACATGCTGTGTCTAAATAAACTACATATCTAAATATAACTAAATATCTAAGTTACTTAAACACCTAAATGTGTTTTCCTGAATATAATGATATAACATATAACCAAAATACCTAATATAATAATATTGTGCTAAACATCTAAATCTGTTTTATAAGAATATGACAATAATAGTAATATATTAGAATAAGATAATTTTATTCATCACATTACTCAAATGGTCATTGTTTTTTTTTTTAAGATTTATTTATTTATTTGAGAGAGAGAATCCTCAAGCAGACTTCCTGCTGAGCGCAGAGCATAGGCTCCCTGAGATCATGACTTGAGACGAAATCAAGAGCCAGGTGTTTAACCAACTAAGCCACCCAGGTGCACAAAATGGTCATTTTTTTTTTATCTAAAATGCATAACTATGATTGAATCTTAACTTTTATCAAACTAAATACTAAATCAAACTAAAAACTTGAATCAAGCTAAATGATTGGTTTAGTTTACCAGCTAGTGTATATACTATTTATAACCTTTCTTAAACAGATACTATCATGAATTTGTTGGAAAGAATACTTACCTCATAGAAGAGAAACTCCCCCAAAGAACTTCCCTTATCTTCTTTCGTGTTATGGAAAGAACTTTTTCTTAGAAGTTTTTAGCCTGACTCCAAAAAGTATAAAACTTGTCAGACCGTAACCATAAGGCGATTGCTAGAGAATTTGAGTGTGCATTTCTCATTCAAAGAAGTCATTCCTACTTACTCTACATTCTTCGTCCAGTCTGGAGGGTTACTCAAGGTCATAAATACGCAGTTGGTCAAAATAGTGCACATGATAAGCATGCTGAATAAAGTAGATTATAGTTAAGGAATAAATGCTAGTGTATTATCATGGCCATTTACAAACAATCCAATGCCAAAAAAAAATCATCAAAGTTACCTGTGAAATTTGTCTTATATGTTTTAAAACAATGGCAAAAGTAATAAGAAACTTCAAAGCCTATCATATGTTCTTGGTCTACTCTTTTTCATTTTACATGAAATGTAAAATTTCACAGAACTGAATTTAATGGAAAGAGATCTCTATTTTAAGCAGTGGGAATTTTGCATTCCAATCAGTTATGTGAAATAACACTGCGAGGGGAAATGACCATTCTTTAGTAAGTTCACAATATAAGTGTAAATTGTAAAAAATATAAATGTAATTATATCTGAAGTTGTACTTCAGATGATTTAAAATCAGCACTGGCTGACAAAATGTTAATGAATACAATATAAAAACCCTGAGAATGTATACCCCAGTATATTCAAGGATTACATTGAATGAGAATTCTACTGTAATTAGGTACTCTTAATAGTCTTATTGTGATGTGACTCATTCTTTTAGTGTTGATAAAAGAAGAGTAAAGGGAGAGAGAATTTTTTGCTGATAAGTTAATATTGTTTTCTAACTTTTTATTTTTACTTTAGACTATGGGGGAACTTAGTGGGCCATCTAGATATCCTTCTGTACCTAGTCCACACCATACCTAACAGATAAATGCTATTTTGTAAACTTCCTGAGAATTAGCTGTAATTAAGTTCTCTTAGGATCTCAATCAGACTTCACTCTAAGGAAGATTATGATTATTTTAGGGTGAATTTTTATTTAAAAATGTAAATGTTTGCTTATATCAAACCACAGAATGAAAAGAATTCAAATGAACCTCAAAAAGTTCAGTCCTATTTGCTGTATCTCTAGGTTAACCAGTCTTTTTTCTCTCTTTTAGTTTTTATAAGGCTTTTTTAATCTATCTATATAAAATTCCCATTCTTGATTAAAGACCTAAATGTGAGACAGGAAACCATTAAAATCTAGAGGAGAACACAGGCAGTAATCTCCTTGACATCAGCCATAGCAACTTCTTACTAGATAATGTCTCCTGAGGCAAGGGAAACAAAAGCAATAATAAACTATTGGGTCTTTATCAGAATAAAAAGCTTTTGCACAGCAAAGGAGACAATCAACAAAACTAAAAGGCAAACTACAGAATGGGAGATTATTTGCAAATGACATATCTGATAAAGGATTTGTATCTAAAATGTATAAAGAGGTACAGGTCACAGAAACAAATAATACATTATATGTTAAAAAAAAAAGAAGATAATAGGAAAGGAAAAATGAAGAGGGGGAAATCGGAGGGGGAGACAACCATGAGAGACTATGCACTCTGAGAAACAAATTGAGGGTTCTAGAGGGGAAGGGGGTGGGGGATGGGCTAGCCTGGTGATGGGTATTAAAGAGGGCATGCACTGAATGGAGCACTGGGTGTTATATGCAAACAATGAATCATGGAACACTACATCAAAAACTAATGATGTAATGTATGGTGATTAACATAACATAATAAAAAACAAAAACAACAACAACAAAAAGAAAAAAGTGTATAAAGAACTTACAAAACTCAACACCTAAAAAAACAAATAATCCAATTAAAAATGGACAGAAGATATGAATAGACATTTTTCCAAAGATGACATACAGATGGCCAACAGACACATGAAAAGGTGTTTGACATCACTCATCATCAAGGAAAAACAAATCAAAACTACAATGAGATATCACCTCACACCTGTCAGAATGGCTAAAATTAACAACACAGGAAAAAACAGTTGTTGTTGAGGATGTGGAGAAAGGGGAACCCTCTTACACTCTTGATGAGAATGCAAACTGGGGCAGCCACTCTGGAAAACAGTATGGAGGTTCCTCAAAAAGTTACAACTAGAACTGCCCTAGGACCCAGCAGTTGCACTACTAGGTATTTACCTAAAGGATAAAAAAATACTGATTCAAAGGGGCACATGCACCCTGATGTTTATAGCAGCATTATCAACAATAACCAAATTATTGAAAGAGCCCAAATGTCCATCAACCGATGAATGGATAAAGAAGCTTGGTAGGTACACACACACACACACACACACACACACACACACACACACACACACACACACTGGAATATTACTCAGCCATCAAAAGAAAGAAATCTTGCCATTTGCAATGGTGTATTAGGGTGTATTATGCTAATCGAAATAATTCAGAGAAAGACAAATACCACATGATTTCACTCATTTGTGGAACTTAAGAAACAAGACAGATGAACATAGGGGAAGGGGGAAAAAAGAGGGAAGGAAACCATAAGAGACTCCTAACTATAGGACTGATGGAAGGGAGGTGGGTGGAGAATGGGCTAGATGGGTGATGGGTATTAAGGAGGGCACTTGTGTTGAGCACTGGGTGTTATATGTAAGTGATGAATCCCTAAATTCTACTCCTGAAACCAGTATTACACTATATGTTAACTAACTAGAATTTAAATAAAAATTTGAAAAAGAAAAAAAATGATAACATATCACAAGAAACAAATGGTGTCGGCAAGGATGTGGAGAAAGGGGAACCCTTTTACACTGTTGGTGGGAATGCAAACTGGTACAGCTGCTCTGAAAGACAATATGGAGGCGTCTCAAAAGATTAAAAATAGGACTACCCTACAATTCAGCAATTGTACTACTAGGTATTTATCCAAAGAATACAAAAATACTAATTCAAAGGGATACATGCACCCCAATGTTTATAACAGCATTATCTACAATAGTCAAATTATGGAAAGAGCCCAAATGTCCATCAACTGATGAATGAATAAAGAAGATGTGGTGTGTACACACACACACACACACACACACACACACACACACGAATATTAGCCATAAAAAAGATTGAAATCTTGCCATTTGCAACAACATGGATGGAGCTAGAGGATATAATGCTAAGTGAAATAAGTCAGAGAAGGACAAATACCATATGATTTCACTCATGTGTGGAATTTAAGAAACAAAACAAATGATCATAGGAGGAAAAAGAGGCAAACCAAGAAATAGACTCTTACCTACAGAGAACAAACTGATGGTTACCAGAGGGGAGGTGGGTGGGAGATGGATTAAGGAGTGCATTTGTGATGAGCACTGTGTGTTGTATGGAAGTGTTGAATTACTAAATTGTACACTTGATACTAATATTACACTTTATGTTAATAGGAATTTAATTAAATAAAAACAAAAAAAATGCCCATTGTTAAACACAGCCTCTGAATACCTTTCTATTTTATCATTGTTGGAGAATTTTCTTGAAATCCATACCCATTCTGTCTTTGTATGGTTTTTGACTATCGTTGTAAGTAGTCTTAAGTTCAGTGATTTTTGAATATATATTATCAGATATATAGGCACATATATAGTTTAAAAAATAGTAAAGGAAGGAAGGAAAAACAGACCCATGTGCTGAAGATATAGAACCAATTAAGGCATAAAAGTGTGAACATTTGGTAACATAGATAATAATACTAACCACAATAGGCTTCATTTCTTTAGCAATAGTTATGTATGCTCTAGAGGATAATAAAAGTGTGAAGTAGATTTGTTGTTGTTCCTTCTACATGGTATGTTTCATTTACATGTTCACTAACATAGTTCATTTTTACTTTTAGAATCATAATAGTTATTCTATGCTAATCTTTTTATGAATGGCAGAAGAATCAAAGAACAGATTAAATAATGTCACCATTAATCTCAAAGAAATTATATATAATATATAAAACAGTATATGTAAAATATAAATATACAAAAATATATATAGAAGAATGACATTTTCTATAAAATCAAGTACCAGCATTCAGTCACATGAAAAGGATATGAATGTACCAAAATCTTAATAGCAATTTTCCTAACAGGATTTAGTGGAGTTAAAATATACAAGGCAGAGGTGGCACTGAATCGGAAAATTGCCTTCCCTTTATTCAATACTATAAAAGTCTGAAAAAGAAAATATGAAAAAAAAATTACTAGATCAGACATGTGGCTTACTTGAAGAGCTGAAACACATGAAGAACTTTTCACCTGATTTGTTTATTCAAACTTGTTTGTTTAAACAAGTGGTATATTGTAACTATAAACATGTTAGATGTTTCTCCCCTAAATTAACATATAGCTACAAATAAACATTTGATTTACTATTATCTAATTTGTCTCTAGAGTTCCAACTTTCTGATACAAACTGATGATCCTACACAAAATTTTTTATCAAATTGTAACTTTACAGACTCCAATTTTATTTAAAGCTTACCATCTGTCTCCAGCTTTGGAAACTTTTTCAGATTATTCTGTACATATTGCTACTAAAATAATCTTTTTTTATTTTAATTATTTCAAGTCTTTGAACCCTAAAGTTTATGAAGCCTATTTTCCCTATGGTAGTTGTCCTACTTTAAAATGTTCAAACAAGCTGAATAACCTGGTTTTGCTGATTCTATATATCTGCTGGTAATACTGAGAAGGGACAGCTGCATTGAGAATTAGGATTAAATACATCATTTCAAAGGGCATTTTGTGGCTAAAATTCTATGAATTGAAACCTATAATCAATTTAGCATTTAAGCCATGCTACCCGGTGATTACCCACCACATCTCTCTAGGATCATCTTTTAGTTTTGCTCACTAAGGTATCTCTGGTCCAACCAATTCAGTCCACTTCTCAATTCCACTCATAACCTGTTAGCTTCCCCCTCTGATTCTGAAAATGTGTCATAAAATCCTAGAGGAAGGGGGTAACTGAGAGGTCATCTAATATAAACTCCCCCCATTTCAGTTCTATACCGGGCCTGACAATGAAGTCCCACCAACTATTATATCAAAGGTTATTAGTCCTCTCTGCATATTAGAATCTCTTGAGGTGATTTTAAAATTGCCAGTATTTGGGTCCTACTCAAAACCAATTGAATCAGAATTTCTGGAGGATGGGCACAGACATGGGTATTATTTTAAAAATTTCCTTAGGTAATTCTAATATGCAGCCAGGGTTGAAAAGCCCTACTCTCAGAAAATGTCCTCAGCTATCAAAATCACCTCCTCCATCATGTCTTTCCAGATAAATCACTGCCTTCTGCTCACTCCCTAATTGTTTCCCTTTACCAGTAAGTCTTAGTGTATTAATTTGCACACATTGGCATGTTGCTTGTAATTATAGTCAAGTAGCAATTTACATGTAGGGTTCATTCCACTGAAGACTAGGTTAGAAGTTGTTATAAATTATTGAGCATAAAAGCCTGTAATCTACTTTTTCTTCATTTTTTTTCACAGTATTTAACAGTGTGGTTTGTAAATAAATACTTGTTTTAATTAAGTGCAGGCTTACCTTTAAAATGCCATTTACCTTTAAGACGTCAATATATCATTTGCTTAATAATATGTTTTTACTCTTAAACTAAGGGCTGTATCCCATACAATCATGTTCACTGACAACATGGTAATGTTTGAATAGGTAGACAGAAATATTTATATTTTGAGTATAAAGGACAGAGAAAACAATTTCTCCGTACATGGCCCTTTCGTATTCAAGACCATGGAGCCAAGCATTACCTAGCCAACCGTTTTCCATGAACTGCAATCTATAAATTTGAACAATTCTATAAGGAGGGCAAGTAAACATTTTTACTAGCATTGAGATAGATCATCCATAAGGGGCAGTGGATATTGGGAAAACTGCCCTTGAAGTACAAATGCATTAAAGGATTTTCTTAAATTCACAGGATTAGATCATTTAATATTACAAACAGTCTAGATCCATTTAGGCATTCAATGACGTAAAGTTCACAATAATTTAAAGTGCATTTACTCATGCTTTTGTAAGGCAATTTCCCTGAAAAAGCAGTTACCACTTGTAACATTAGGAGAGGAATTTATTTTGAAAAATCTCCAATAACAGCGTGACAGGAATGAACTGTCCCTTTAAACATGGAATCCTCTGCTCTCCCGAAAGATTAGCCTTCTTGCTAATGGGATTAAAAATGACATGCCAAGGGCATATTCATTGAATTTGCAGGTTCTGGAACACAGCAGGCCTTAAGAACACAATTTCAGTTTTTTTCTGGGGAACACCACCAAACACAAAACCTTGAGTTCTGAGAAATGAGGAATAAAATACTAATATTCTGTACAGTGAAAGAATTAGAAGGAAGACACTTGAAATTTGGGACTCTGAGGTTATTGAGAGATGTACCTAAACTGAAAATTATTGGAGAGAGTGACAGATAATTGGAGGAGGGATAAATAGTGTCAACTCCAAAATCTGGTCTCCAAGTAATGATAAATAATGATGTGACTTAAAAAAATTACTACATATTGATACTAAGGTGATGAAAGTTATAGCTGAAAGTATGGCAAACTGGTTGTGGTTCACTCTGGAATGCTGCTTGCTTATTCCCAGATAAATATACATCTTATAGGTTCACTAAAATTTTTACTACTCAAGGCAGGAGTAAGATTCACATCTCTGAATAGGACCATATCAAGCAGAGAATTCAAAAAAAGTATACAACCAATTTTTTAATGTTTTATTTTATTAATGCCATATATAGTTTTGCTTAGTAAATAAGAGCTCTGACTGCCTGGGTTCAATCCCTGAATTTACCACTTATGGAGTGTGACTTGGGCAAGTTACCTAACCTCTCTGGGTTTGACATCCCCATGTGTAAAATGAGGCTAACATAGTACCTGCTTGACTGGTTCTTGGAATATTAAATGAATTATGCCACTTAAAGCACTGAAACAGTGCCCGACAAAGTAGGAGCACAACAAACGTTAGCTATTATGATTATCACTGTCACTATTCTTCAGCTATTACCTGGTCAATTTAAACACTATTGAAATACATTGTGATGTGGCTCATCTGATTATCTGATTAAATTAGGTATGTAAAATGTATCATAATTAATGGCAGCATACTGTTACATAATGCTTTACAGTTTTGAAGCGCCTTTCACCTGCATTATTCATATAATTAACATAAACTTCATACCATGTTTTTAAATTGCAGAACTTTTCCAGTAGCTTCTTAGCTTAGCTCCTTCAATCCTAACAATCACAAACTACCTTTTTCTTCAGTAGCACCTCAGTCTTCATGTTTATAGATACTTCACAAAGAAAAGCAATGCGCCAACAGTAAAAAGTAAATAGTCTAGATGTCTCCCAAGATGGACCATGGCCACAAGGAATAAATCAAGGTCCAAGTCTGGTTCTCAGACAGGGAGGTGATAAAAACTGACTTGTTAGCACACATAGAACAAGTCTGTTTCTTAGCAGCAGACGCACATTAACCAAGCCTGAAAGCCTGACATACAAAATCAGAATGCCAATCTGCTTATTTACAACGAGATGTATTACTGTCACATGGACTGAAATAATTGCAGTGGCAAAACCAGCATATTCTTTCCTTTCAAGCAGATCTTGTGGGGGGACAAATTATAATAAGGTTCTTTGCTGAGGGTGGAGTCCAAACGAGCTGACCTAATCAAATGCTGCACAATGTTTAATGACACCTCTGTTAGGTAGCCCAGTGTAGCCCCTCTCCAATGAAATGGCTTTGATTTGCGGAGGAAAATGCTTTCAGTGCTACTACTAAAGATCTGTTTCCCTTGGAAAATGCTGGTGTTTGTTTCTGTTATTCTCCTCACCCCTTAATCTTACCAATTTCCTTTCTTAAGGATACTTCCTTTCTTTAAGTAGCTAATACTTCTAAGCATGTCAGAGTAAGCATACCCCTGTCTCTTAAAGACATCTTTGCAAATACATACTTTGAATCAGCAATTTTAAGGAGAATTTTATTCTAGTTTCTTGGGGGATGTCTCACTGTCAGCATCATGTGTAATAATACAGTAACTAAATTTTGAATTTTTCCTTATCACTTCTATAGTGGAGTACTGGAATAAATTACTTTTAAAAATATGTGAATCTATATTAAGTGCCACCTTCATGACACTAGTTTCAGAGGAAAAAGAAAGGGCCTGTTTAACTATTTAAATTGGTATTATGCCTTCTAGAAAGCATTTTAAAACTTGCTATTCCAAGTGTGGCCCGTGTATTATAGCAGCAGGAGTCTCGCTCGAGGACTTGTTAGAGATGCAGGATCTCTAGCCCCACCCAGACCTCTGGAATCTGAATCTGGATCTTAACAAGATCCATAGGTGCTGTGTATACACATGCAAGTTTGAGAAGCCCTCCTTTAGGGCAGTAGGGCTGGTTCCACCTCTGGATGGTTAACTATCAGGTTCTTTACCCCTCACTGATCTTAGAAGATTAAATTGCGCACTGCTTAGAGAGTGCAATTTCCTTAACCATTCTTTATAAAAGGACTGGTTCTGATTAATAAAGGTATTCAATATCTTCTTTAAACTACATACCATCAATTCATGGTGAGATTTATTTATCTTTAGTTTCTACATAGACCTGTTTTTATGCTTATGAATGTGAAATATAAATTGTGGTTATAAAATGCGAAAATACCCAATTAGATGATTCAGAATCTATCATCCATTTAAAAAAATATTTACTATAAAACTCTGCACAGCCGGTTTAACTTCAAAAAACTAGTTAATTCTGACAGAATTCTGTGGTTATTATAGCATTAGGAAGGCATAGTCATAACTTGATTCAAATCATATGTAGATAGAGAAAAGAGGGTTTTTTTGTCTTTTGTTCTTGAGGTTTTTTTTGCAGAGTGATGTTTTAACAATAAGTAGGTGTGACTGTGCTTGTCAATGTATTATCTTCCTATAGGAGGATGTTAAGTAAGATTATTACCCTCTAGAGTACAAATCTATTGTGAGGAAACCTCAAGCCAGTTAAGAACTAAAAAATAAGAAGTACATATGCCCATAAATCTTCTTTTGCATGTTCTTCTGTTGTCTACCATGTGCTTAAATATGTCAGTAATAATAGATATTTTACTTTGTAGGTGTCAATTTTAATTTTGACTATCTCAGTTACTGTGAAATTGAAGAAATTGTTTATCTCTTATATCTCTTCCCTGTAGCCAAATCTTGACATCATTTCTTATAAATGTTTCTGTTTATTATACTGTGTTTAAAAGTGGAAATAAAAAGTATAAAATCTTTAACCGTAGAAAACTTACGATGCAGTATGTATATGAGCCAGAGAAAAGTATATTAGTGTTCAATTAAGGACTTAAATTTGGAAATATAACTTAACTTTTGAAAGTATAAAATCAACACTCACTTTCTTATTGATATAGTATGGGTCCAGGTCCTCCAAGGGCTCTGACACCATCTCTGGAGGAATGTCTCCATAAATAAATGGAAGGTTCTTCCCAGCTTCCAAGTCACTATTTGGCTTTGGTTTGTTCTCGTCATCATTGTCTTGTTCTCTCTTGGGCTTTTTGGCTTTCTCTTCTGCAGCACGTTTTTCGATAGCAGCAAGAGATTCTCTAGTAAAAAGGCGGAAGCTTTCAGGCCCCGGGGGTACCAGCAGTGCCTGTGCCATCTTTTCATCCTGCACATTTAATTACGTTTAGCTTCTTGCATAAGAATTGCCTACCAAGAAAAAAAATGCATGAGAGTTAGGAAAGCAAGTGAGTGAGAGGGATTAAGAAAATCAGCCAAGATGTCATTTAATGTTTCTTCTGGTAATTTCTTTGCTAGTATATTAACAAATGAATATTTATTTTTGGTGAAAAAAATGGTTTCTTCTTCAATGCATAGACATCTTTTCTTTCTCAGTGCACAGTAAAAACATTTTACAATGTTCCTTTGGGGATTCATCTAGTAACTTTAAAAATATAAACATTTTAGTGCTGCACTACAGATTTTAACCTGGGAGCATCATTATCCAATCTAATTTTCAATAAATCAATTTTATAAGTCTATCAAAGTCTGGTCTGAGACCTCTGAGCCAAAACATATTATAGTATACTTTGGTAAAAAGAGTAATGTCAGCAATACTTGTCAGTGAAATTACTTAAGGACCCATCATTCCCCCCGCCACTCCTTTTATTACATCTTACTAGCTCTTCAAATAAAGAAATACAGTCATATATGCCTGTCTCATAAAATCTTAGAATAGGAAAAGAAGTTTTGCCTAATCTAACCACTGTTCTGGCCATCAGCATCATCATCATTGACCACTGGTTCTCCAAACAAAGTCTGACCATCAGCAGTGACAGAGAAGTCAAAACTATTTTTTTCTTTTCTTTTTTTATCCAAAGACTTTATTTGTTTATTTGAGAGAGAGAGAGAGAGAGAGAGAGAGAGAGAGAGCTGGAGCAGGGGGGAGGGGCAGTGGAGAGGGAGCAGCAGACTCCTGCTGAGCGGGGAGCCTGACGTGGGGCTCAATTCCAGGACCCTGAGATCATGACCTGAGCCAAAGGCAGAAGCTTAAACAACTGAGCCACCTAGGTGCCCCCCAAAACTATTTTCTTTCAGCTTTTCACCCTGGATCCTTCTGAAGCATCTTCTGAGGCAATGCAGAATGTATTTCCTTTTCCAGTCTGTTGTTATTCAACTATTCCAAGACACTTTTGATATTCTTTCTGAATCTTCCATTTGGTGTAGTGGTTGGAAGTATGGACTGTGGAGCTAGACTCTCTCTGTTCTTAACCCTGGCTCTGTCATTTATGAGCTGTATGACTTTGCAAAAGTTAACCCCTTAGTGCTTCAGTCTCCATTTATAAAATGGGGATGCTATGAGAACTGACCTCCCAGATTATCATAAGGAATAAATGAATTAATTTACATTAAGTGTCTAGAATAGTTTTGGAATTAATAAGCACTGTGTTGGTGTCAGCTATCATCATCTAATTATTTTTCGTTCCTTCAACTATTTCCTCTGTTGTGGTTTCAGGCATTCTCAAAATTCAAGCCACTCTCCTTTAAGTAAGGCCCTGACCTGGTGGAACCACAGCTGACCATGGAATTCTGGGAGTGGGCTAGGAAGTACCAAGTACAGGGGCGTATTCATGCATGCCAAGCAACTGTCTGGGATTAGAAAGGAAGTAAGTCAGACACCTGCTCAATTCTCCAGGAAAGGTAAAAAAAATTCTGCTAGACATGTGACAGAACTGTCAAAAATACAAGAAACCCAGGCTGGTTTCTTGTATTTTCTTGTATTTTGAAATATAAGTTAATGGTTATTTTATTTTGCATTGTGCCAAAAATCACATTTAAAAAATCAGGATAGAAAATAGAAACAATAACAACAAAATACAGTGAATACATCACTCTCTTATAGAACAGTCTACAACCATGACATCAGGGTAATCATCAAAGTCACCTGTGACATCTTCCCTATCCCAACCACCCACCCCATCTCTGCCCCCACACTTATTCTGGTCTCCATAGTAGTTTATCCCTAAATGGCTTTTTAATTCTTAACTGTTTAGTGCATGGATATACTAAGCTTACAGACAATAGGAAACTCTAGATCTTACAGCAACACAAGAAAAATGATATAGACTAAAAATGATTGTAGATCATTATATATTTTTTTGAGTTTATATCTGAATTACTAGTTCCCTGGTCTATTCCGATGACTAAAGTATTTTTAATAGCTGTGTCTTTTCATTGAATTAATATTTGTAATATGACATTGTTATATTTTCTGCTACTATGAAGGTATAAGTAAGTTATAAAATATCAGATGTCAAAAAGCTGTGCCATTTTTGGCACTAGCTCTGAAAAAGGATTTCTGATTTGTGGTGGGATGGGGCTTTTCTGTTTTTTTGTTTTGTTTTGTTTGTACTCCATCAGGTGAATTTAGAAGGTACGAAATAAAAAATCGGTTCTTTTTTAATAAAAATAGAATATTCTCAAACCTTCTAATTCAACTATTTATTTTGTGCCTTCTAAATTCATGGCAAATGGCACAAACTAGAATTAAAGTTTTTAGCCATTTTATGTCCATTTTGATGTCCACATAGCCTGACACTAGGCTGTATGGAAAAATCACATTTATATTTTTGAATGTGGAAGGAGTTTGCATATTAACTGTGAGCCTTAGATACCCAGAGACATGTAATCTGCCTGTCTCTCATCACCTTTCATGAACTGAATGGATAAGGTTCTTACCAAGTGCTAAATGAAAATGAAACAGTATGACAAAGCTATCTTAAGACATTTCTATGAAACATGGTTGCTTTCTCACGGGAGAAGAAAGGTTACTTTTGTATTTGAGCATTTAGTTAGACTAATTTTTGTTTCTTTATTAACAATGGAATGAAAAACATGCAGCAATCAGATTCTGAGTTCTGGGTTCATATTGAGCCTGTCATTAACAGTTTGCTTATGACATTTAACTTTCCTCAACCTCAGTGTCATTCAAATACCTTATCAGATTTGTGGCAACACATTGCCCTAAAGAAATATCCAATTATACTCGTTTAACTGGACTTTCTTGATTCCTAAGTTTTAAAATGAGATTAGGTTAAAAATATCTAAAGTGAAGATATTTTTAATAATCTGTATAGATTATTTCTCTGAGATGACATGGAACAAGGTATCACAAAATTATAAAAACATATTTATACAGAAATAATTTTTTACCTTCCTGTTTACTTATCAAGGATTAGAACAAAGAATTTGAGTCTTGGTCAAAAAGAAGTAAAGAAGTCTCTGAAACTGCCACACTATTGTCTCTAAATTCTGAGGAGATAGGCCAGTTCCAGACTCTTGGCTTTTCCTCCAAGGTGAACTAAGGTTTGCCCAATATTTGGATAGGTTGAGACATTAAAAATCACAGTGAGGGGAGCTTCTCATGGCTTTTCCTGCAAGTTTGCTTTTTAGAAACATCTCATAGTTCCATGGCAGTTCTATTTTAATTTTTTCTTCTTCTTCCTTCTTGTTCTTTGTGAGCCTATTATATAGACCTCTTACATAATTTTATATTCCTATTAGAGCAGAGTTTTAAAAATTAATTCCTACTGATGCCTTGGTGTGAGATATATATTATTAATGAATATATGTGCATTATTATTTATTAAAATATATCAGATTTAATATGCCAAATTTTCTCCAGAACTGTCCTTGCAAGGACAAAAAAGATAAAAAAGGACCTAAGGAGATGATCTCTTTGATTAAAAACCAAGGTGTGTGTGTGAATGTGCATGGGTAGAGGAAATGCATCCCTCTGTTAATTAATAAAAATACTGTAGTTCAAAAATTCCTATTATAAGATGGACCACAGAATTTTAAACCTGGAAGGATTAGGATCATTTATTCAAGAAATATTTATTGAGGACTACTATGTATCAACTCTGTGTTTGGATTAACACCCATGGTCCCTGCTCTTAAGGAGCTGACAGTCCAGTGTGAGAGATGTGGACACAAATAATTATAATACAGCTGGTTATTGTCTGAGCTCCATAAATGGGAGCAGTTTGTTCTGCCCAGGTTAAGGGTGGGGAGGGAAGTTCAGGGACGTTTCCCTGAGGAAGTTTTATTAGACTAGTTGGGATTTGACCAACCCTCGTGGTGACAGTAGTTGGGACAAAGTTGGTAGGAAGACACATCAGTAGAGACATGTTAGACTGGGACACAGTATATGCATGGGGAAAAGCAAGGAGGGCCTGGGAAGAACTAAGAAGTTCATTATGGGTGGAGACCAACCTGCTCAAAAGGGAGTGGTAAGAGCAAGGACTGAAACACTGGCAGGATATACTCACCAAAGGTCTTGTACAGCACACTTAAGAAGCCATGGGTGGGGAGTGATGGGATCAATTTGAAGATTAGAAAAATGGTGGCAGTATGAAGGGTAGACAGGTGGGCTGATCCTAGAGCAATGATTTTCAAACATTTTGGTTTCAGGATCCTTTTATACTCTTAAAATTACTGACAATGTCAAAGAGCTTTTGTTTATGGGGAACTTATCTATTCATATTTACCATATTAAAAATTAGAAGATTTTATAACTTTTATTAACATAATAATAATAAGCCTTTGTATGTCTACATATAAAATATATTTTAACACAAATAACTATATTATCACAAATTTAAAAAAATGCCTTGAGAAGAAAGAATTTTTTTTAAATTTGGGCAAATCTCTTTACTGTCTGGCATAATGGAATACAGCCAGAGTGTCTTATCTACTTCCAAGTTCAATCTGTTGAGATATGTTGTTTTGATTGAAGTACATGAAGAAAATCCTATATATATATATATATCTGTAGCTGGAAAAGGAAGGAGTATTTTACTTGTCTTTTCAGGCACTTGTGAATATTCTTTGATACACACCAAAACTCTGCAAATGATGATTTCCTGAATTAGTTTCAATGTGGATTCTGAAACTGTATCAGGAACTTTTTACTGATTTTGCCTTTTGGATGGATTTTGTACCTTCATGCATGGATCATTTGGAAAATATTGGCACAGTGTTTTGCAGATTTCCCCAAATTTGACAAATTTCATTAACATTCAAAAATCACATTTGGTAATATCACCATTAATCTCATGAGAAAAGTCATAATATATTGGGAGGCTGTCTAGTTCCCAGCGGCAGGTAAAAGTTTTCCAAAATTCCGATTTCCACTTGAAAGCTCCAGTTTTAACGTTGACAACGAATGCTGTCATTTGCTTTTCCTGAAGTGACAAGCTTTTCCTTTGTTCATTTTTTAGAAAATATCTGCTAAATATCTGAGTCTGAATAACCATAGTTTGTCAGTTCTTCTTTCAAGTGAAAATGGTGCTCCATGAAAAAAAGAAAAAGTGGCTTATTCACCTCCTGACTCACACAGTCACACAAGTGCTTTTCCTTGAGACAGCCATGGCACTGCAACATGCAGCCGAAATGCTTCGTGTATTTTTCCAATTTCATCATACAGAATATTAAAAACACATGTTCCTTAGGTCAAGATTTAATAAAATGAATAATATTTACTGCCTCATCAAAGACATTCTTATGTGAACTGGCACTTTTTTCTTACTGAAAGTACGTGGTGGTGAAGAAAACAAGGATTCGTCCTACAGTTTGACGCTGCTCCCTTGCTTCCTACTAAGGCATGAGCTGTTTCACTCCACGACTTTGCCCTATCAGTGAAAAAGGCAAAGGTCATCTTGGTATTAGTATTAGGAAAAATAGTTTAGACCTCACTGCCCCCTGAAAGGGATTCAGGAATCCCCAGTTGTCCGCAA